>NC_064411.1:24617500-24917500 GCF_023375975.1 Astyanax mexicanus
CCGTAATACCGCCATATAATCTGACGATGGTATGGCGGTATGAAAAACTTCCAACAACTCTACCTGATACAGATATATTTACAGCAGTGGAGTTAAGTAACCTAGCCTCTGCTGCTTGTTGCACCATTTAAGATGGAACAGGAAAGATATCTAGCTAGCTAGTCAAAAGTACACAAATGTGCAACTTCCATTTAAACTGCATACACAGGTACAGACAATCCACAAAAAGTGTTAAAATGCATGATATGTCCCATAAACAACCATACATAAATATACTGTTTGTAAGTCTTAAGTGATTAGTTGCTTTTTAAATGAACTGAATTGCTTCCATTGCTATTATTCCATTCCTATTTCTAAAATCCATTAATCCATCTACTGCTATTATTAGTAATATTTTTATTATTTGTGGATCAGATTAAACACTTCAGATCAGGTTAACAGGTTGTACACAGGTTCTGTGTTTTTTCTTGGGAGCAAAGTCCTCATCCTTGCTGACACTGAAACAAAGACTTCCCTGCTAAATTAGGTTCTGACTAATAACTCATAACAAAGCTCTGGAACTCACAGCCAGACAGTCAAAACTGATTAAAATGATTATGGATCTAAAAAAGGTGTCCGAAACTGATACGATCCAATTGGTATCGGGTCCGATATTACTACAATTAATTATAAAATTATTGTCTTCAGTGGACAATGTTTGATTTCACAGCATGTTGGTGCATTCATAGCAGGTATAATCTGCTATTAAAATCAGGGAATTTATATAAATTCAGTGTATTTTTAGTTCTTCTAATGAAATGTAATGTGTGCTTTATTTAAGTCTCATGGTGTTACCCTTAGCACAACACCGACAGTAACAAAAACAACAATGTTCAATAAATATAATAAATAATCAGTATAAATATAAAAAGAGCTCTTACACTAGAAGTTGTATCGGTAGTTGTGTATCGGATCAGAAGTAAAAACTGTTCATCTGCTCATGGCTAATTTTAACCATGTACAGATGTACAGACAGTTAAAAGCAGCAACATCAACAAAGCTTCACCCATAGACAAGCTTAAATTTACTCACAGTTCTGTCTCTCTGACGAGCAAGGCTGTTCAGAGATTTGCTAAAGACTAAAATACTGAAGACCTCCCGGGCTGAGTTTGCACCCTGGGACACCATCGCTGACAGCAAGGAGAGGCACTGCCGTACAAACCTGCACACACAAGAAACAACAGAAATAAACATTGCTTTACGTAAAAACAAAACACTTACGTCACCTAACCATCTGTGATTAGAGCCCTGTTTTAAAACCATGCAGTGGATCAGAGAAACTTACTGATGATTCACTGAACACAAAGAGGACTGCAGCAGCTTTGCGTGTGTTGAGAGGATCTTCTTCACAACGGTGGTGCCAACCATGCTAAAATGAGAAAGGTCACTTGCCGTCCGCAGCAAAATCAGCTCTAAACTCCGAAATATCAGCATCAACTGGACAAGTGAGTAATGAGAAAAAAAAAACACACACACAGACACATTATATAACACAATTTATTAAACATTTTAGGTCAGACATGCCATTTTGAACTCAAAAGTGAGTGCTGTTATATGCACTGGATAGAAGAAAGTGTAAACCAATGACAAATGCAAATGCAAAGAAAGATCTACACCAAACACACTGAGGGAAAACCAACGCGGTTGGCGGTTAACTGTAAAAGAGACTCACAAATAACTTTATTCAGAGAAAGAGGTAAACTTACCTCAGTCACAGACTGTGATTCTCCTTCCAGTAACTCCACAATCTCACAACACTCTGCTGAGATCTTAATGTAGCCCTCAACCACATCATACAGACCGGCACAGGGCAACTTCTTCCCAGTTCTAACAAAGATCTCCAAACCTGCAATTACAGACACAGCAGATCTCACCCAACTACCTCACACTACTCTTTATACTCAACTTTACACTGTAACTGAGTTTCATTACAGACACAGCAGATCTCACCCAACTACCTCACACTACTCTTTATACTCAACTTTACACTGTAACTGAGTTTCATTACAGACACAGCAGATCTCACCCAACTACCTCACACTACTCTTTATACTCAACTTTACACTGTAACTGAGTTTCATTACAGACACAGCAGATCTCACCCAACTACCTCACACTACTCTTTATACTCAACTTTACACTGTAACTGAGTTTCATTACAGACACAGCAGATCTCACCCAACTACCTCACACTACTCTTTATACTCAACTTTACACTGTAACTGAGTTTCATTACAGACACAGCAGATCTCACCCAACTACCTCACACTACTCTTTATACTCAACTTTACACTGTAACTGAGTTTCATTACAGACACAGCAGATCTCACCCAACTACCTCACACTACTCTTTATACTCAACTTTATACTGTAAAAATCAGTGGGGCAGTAACACAGGGGGGCAGAGGGGCAGCAATACAGAGGGGCTAGTAATACAGAGGGGCAGCAACACAGAGGGGCAGTTATACAACAGTGGGCAGTAATACTGTAGTAACGCTATTACCTCTGAAAGCGCTGCCTGGGTCCTTCAGCATGGATTTAAACAGCGTCCCGTTAAACTCGGTCTCTCCGGTTTTCGGGCTCTTCGCTGAGCGGAGCGCCTCGGCCGGCAGCGCGCTGCGGCGTTTACTGGCCATGTTTACCGATCTACCCTCAGACCGGACCGGAACACGTGCCAACAGAGATCAGCGCGAAGCTTAGAGACCCGAGCTGCGCTACCGCCCCCTGCCGATCATAGCCTGAAACACCACCACACCATAGCCTATACCCAGAGACCTCTCACTCCACAACCTCCACCCCAGCTCATTACACCACCACAGAACCTATACCCAGAGAACCTCTATCTATCTATCTATCTATCTATCTATCTATCTATCTATCTATCTATCTATCTATCTATCTATCTATCTATCTATCTATCTATCTATCTATCTATCTCCATGACTGTAGGCCTCCCTCGCGTGCTCCCTCTAGCGGTAAGCGGAGATGTGGTGCAGTGGCGGAGACTGCAGTTTCAGGACCCTGTGTATTCGCGACCCTGCCACCTAGCGAAATGAAGGACTTACTACTCCTTGAATAATATCACCACTTTAGCGAACTACTTATATATTTAAAGGATTATTTTACCCAAATATTTCCAATTCAGCTAACTCGTTACACTTTTTAATGTTTATTTCACCCAAATATTAGATAGATAGATATGAGGAGGCTGAGTGTGGCGGGTAATCCAGCTCTGCTCGTTAGGGGGCAGTAAGCGGCAGCGGCTCGTTCTGGTCCCGGAGAGGAAGCGGCAGCAGAGGCAGTCATGGCGGCGCGGTGTGCGGGAAGGGCTCTGAGCAGAGCGGCTCGTTCTGTTATTAATGCAGAGTATAATAGAGCCGCGCGCTCACAGACCGTCCAGCGGCTCACCTGCACCGCAGCACCCGGCAGCAGCAGCAGCGGTGAGTACTGAACACCACAGAACTACACCTCCACCTGCCTATACACGCCGGCTCATACACTGACCTCTGAGAGAGTCATGTTACTAGCATGTAGTCTTGTTACTGGAACTCACTTCTGTTACTCTTCATGTTATAAGTAACAGGACTGAAAGAGTGTCAGAGTATGTGTGTGTCGGAGTGTGGCAGTGTTTCTCAGTGCTGCCATCTGTACCAATGGCGCTCTGTTTATAGGGGGACAAGACGAGACACGATACTGGGTTCATGAGAACGAGACAAAATTTAAAAATAAATGCAAAAGAAACGCCAAAAATTAAAGATGGCTTGAAAACTAGAGTTTTATTTGACAAAATCATATAACGCAATCCTAACAGACTGGTTTCTCTCACACATTGATTCTATAAGAAATAGAAATAGAAATAAGAATAAAAATGAAACTTTTCTAGGTCTTATATAGTGCAAACAATAAGTGCAAACCACAACCAGTCATATTAAGACTATGGTTTGTGTTTTTTTTTCTCCTACATCTCTTGTAATTTAAGTATGCATAACCATAACCAGTCATATTAAGACTATGGTTAGACAGAACATTTTTTTAACACAGTAAAGAGCCAAGGGGTTAGTACACCTGCCTATGAAACAGTCACGTGTACAATTTACTTACAGTATTTATATATGGTTTGTGTCTTGTTGGTCACTCTGTTACCGTTTATTGTTTCCACTGGAGCCAAAATGCAGCCAGACATACAACTTAAAAAGGGGGTATGCAGCCTATGCGATGCATAGTGGCGCTGCACTACAAGGGGGCGCCAAATCAAAGCCCTGAATAAATTTTCTCTCAGGAGAAATAGCCAATCAGCTTGCTGGTGTTGCGGAGCGCGGTGGGCTAGTAATGACAGAACGTATCTCATCCGCCCCCCCCCCCCCCCCCCCCCCCCGGGGGCGCTGATACTACGTTTGCATACACCACAAACAGAACATAGTTGCACTCCTGCTGTGTTGCCAGATCCCGCTTAAAAAGTCCACACTGTTTTACACCCCTAGTACCGATGACTCTCTGTTTAGAGGGGGGCGGTGTCCCTGATCTCTACCGATGACGCTCTGTTTAGAGGGGGCCGGTGTCTCTGATCTGTACTGATAGCGCTCAGTTTATCGGGGGCCGGTGTCTCTGATCTGTCCCGATGACGCTCTGTTTAGAGGGGGCCGGTGTCTCTGATCTGTACTGATAGCGCTCAGTTTATCGGGGGCCGGTGTCTCTGATCTGTCCCGATGATGCTCTGTTTAGAGGGGGCCGGTGTCTCTGATCTGTACTGATAGCGCTCAGTTTATCGGGGGCCGGTGTCTCTGATCTGTCCCGATGACGCTCTGTTTAGAGGGGGCCGGTGTCTCTGATCTGTCCCGATGATGCTCTGTTTAGAGGGGGCCGGTGTCTCTGATCTGTACCGATGAGGCTCTGTTTAGAGGGGGCCGGTGTCTCCAATCTGTACCGATGACGCTCTGTTTAGAGGGGGCCGGTGTCTCCGATCTGTACCGATGACGCTCTGTTTAGAGGGGGCCGGTGTCTCCGTTCTGTACTGATGACGCTCTGTTTAGAGGGGGCCGGTGTCTCCGATCTGTACCGATGACGCTCTGTTTAGAGGGGGCCGGTATCTCCGTTCTGTACTGATGATGCTCTGTTTAGAGGGGGCCGGTGTCTCCGATCTGTACTGATGACGCTCTGTTTAGAGGGGGCCGGTGTCTCTCATCTGTACCGATGATGCTCTGTTTAGAGGGGGCCGGTGTCTCTCATCTGTACCGATGACGCTCTGTTTAGAGGGGGCCGGTGTCTCCGATCTGTACCGATGACGCTCTGTTTAGAGGGGGCCGGTGTCTCCAATCTGTACCGATGACGCTCTGTTTAGAGGGGGCCGGTGTCTCCGATCTGTACTGATGATGCTCTGTTTAGAGGGGGCCGGTGTCTCCGATCTGTACCGATGACGCTCTGTTTAGAGGGGGCCGGTGTCTCCGATCTGTACTGATGATGCTCTGTTTAGAGGGGGCCGGTGTCTCCGATCTGTACTGATGACGCTCTGTTTAGAGGGGGCCGGTGTCTCTCATCTGTACTGATGATGCTCTGTTTAGAGGGGGCCGGTGTCTCCGATCTGTACCGATGACGCTCTGTTTAGATGGGGCCGGTGTCTCCGATCTGTACCGATGACGCTCTGTTTAGAGGGGGCCGGTATCTCCGTTCTGTACTGATGATGCTCTGTTTAGAGGGGGCCGGTGTCTCCGATCTGTACCGATGACGCTCTGTTTAGAGGGGGCCGGTGTCTCCGTTCTGTACTGATGACGCTCTGTTTAGAGGGGGCCGGTGTCTCCGATCTGTACCGATGACGCTGTGTTTAGAGGGGGCCGGTGTGTCTCCGCTCTTCAAAGGGTTCTCTGGTACCTGTGCTGATTTGCAAAAATATTGGTTTAAAGTGGCAGCCCATATTATTTAGTTATTAAACTGAACGCTGAAGCATTTTAGAGTGGAGAAGGGATAAAATATTGTGTGTAATGGTACCAGTGTGCTGCAATGACCATCCCTGCAAAGCCTACATTATTCATTTTAAAAACTTGGGTGGCTTTAACCAATAGCCAATTCTTCACCAGAGAGGGACCTACATCTCAAAACCTACAGACATCAGCTTTAAACTCTTAATTTATAATAGATTTTATGCAGTGTGGAACAGGAAGCAGTGGCTTGTTTTTTGCAGTTAAACTGAAAGTATTTTAGAATAACAGGTCATGGGGTTATTGTATGTGATGGATGTGTTACACAAATGTATTAAGTTATGCTTATGCTAAACTGCTGTTACCTAACAATCCCCCCATTCCCCCACAGGGCAGGATGCTGATCGTCTCAAAGCAGTCCAGTTTGCAGATGCTGAAGTTCAGGACATTTTGAACAGAATCACAGGTTTGGACCTAAATAAAGTGTTTCAGCCTGTTAAACAGGAGCTGAAACCACCGAAGTACAGACTCCTAACTGACACTCAATTGGAAGAGGTAAAAATCTTATTCATTCTCTTTTCCCTAAACATAAAATACATTGTACAGCATTATTAATTAATGTTCCATATTCTCTGTGATTAGTTGTATTTTACTGACGTCAGTTAAGTTAGAAATTATTTTCAGTTAGTTTTATTCAGAGGCTAAGAAATGTGTGCAACTCCTTCCTTGTGGTTAATTAGGGTATTGTCTCATTATGTAGGGATGTGCCTGATCGGAGCATCATTAGCAATCGGGCATGATCATGTCATTTTCAAAAAATCAGGATTATAGATATAATACACTACCTTATTATTATTGTCCCCCAACAAAACAGAACTACCAGCATTTAGATTATGATTAATCACAGAATTGTTATTTTTAGTTTGTTTATTTAAGTAAAGATGCATATTTAAATAGAAGTCATTTATATGGCTATTTAGTACTTGTATGTTTTGTGGTAAAAATGGTAAAAAAAAGTTTTGATACTGTTGTTTCAATAATAATAAACAACTTGGAGTATTGGACTCTGTGTCAGCAGATACTCAAAATGACTTTGAGGCAAATTGGTGATTGAGACATCCCTGTTATTAAGACATTGAAACAGAAACCAATTTTAAAAAGCCATGAAGTATTAAAACAGATACTTGGAGATTTATGTAATATAATATGATCAAATCTAAAATGGCTATAGATCATTTTTACAATGTTATTGTCATGGTAAACGCTTGAATTTTAAAGAATCTAAATTTTGGTGTTTTTGTTTGTTTGTTATTGATACAGTGGCATGCAAAAGTATTGAACTTTTTGATCAAATGATCATCTGAAAAGTGTGACATGCTAAATTATTCAGCCCCCCTGTATTATTGCTTAGTAGAGACATCTACTAAGTAGATACATCCACAAGTGCAGCACCACAATGAAAAAACACAATCTTTTAAGCAAACAAATCCTCTTAAATCTGAACGGAGGGCACAGAAAATAAAGGATCTAACAGCGCAGTTCGATCAGTCCATCAGAATACTCACACATTCCTTCACTGCCCAACAGCTAGGGTTTTTTATTTCCCTTAAATTTGCTTGGATTTTGGGTCAACATAAAAACTTTGCACAAGGAGAAGAAGGTTAATTTACAGGCATAAGCTCTGATTGCTGGATCCTCATTTTGCGTCCATTCTTCTGAGCAAAAGCACACCTCAGGCAACTCTGTTTTTGACGTGTTTGCAGAAATGGCTTCTTTCGCATCACTCTCCCATACAGCTTCTCCTTGTGCAAAATGCGCTGTATTGTTGACCGATGCACAGTGACACCACCTGCAGTAAGATGATGCTGCAGCTCTTTGGAGGTGGTCTGTGGATTGTCCTTGACTGTTCTCACCATTCTTCTTCTCTGCCTTTCTGATATTTTTCTTGGCCTGCCACTTCTGGGCTTAACAATAACTGTCCCTGTGCTCTTCCATTTCCTTACTATGTTCCTCACAGTGGAAACTGACAGGTTAAATCTCTTTTTGTATTCTTCCCCTGAACAACTATGTTGAACAATCTTTGTTTTTAGATCATCTGAGAGTTGTTTTGATGAGCCCATGATGCCACTCTTCAGAGGAGATTCAAATAGGAGAACAACTTGCAATTGGCCACCTTAAATACCTTTTCTCATGATTGGATACACCTGGCTATGAAGTTCAAAGCTCAATGAGGTTACCAAACCAATTTTGTGCTTCAGTAAGTCAGTAAAAAGTAGTTAGGAGTATTCAAATCAATAAAATGATAAGGGTGCCAATACTTTTGCACCGGTCAAATTTTGGTGTAATGCATATTGCACATTTTCTGTTAGTACAATAAACCTCATTTCAATCCTGAAATATTACTGTGTCCATCAGTTATTAGATATATCAAACTGAAATGGCTGTTGCAAACACCCAAATATTTACAACTAAAAATGATTAAGATTAATATATCTATAGGGGAAATAGGGGTGCCCAAACTTTTTCATATGACTGTATTTTCATAAAGACCAGATTTGTGGAGCACGAATTATAGTTGTCCTGTGGACAAATTCTTCCTGAGATGTGGTTCTCTGCACCTCTTGGCTGCTTCTATAATCAGTGCTCTCCTTGCTTGATCTGTCAGTTTGGGTGAACGGCCATGTCTTGGTAGGTTTCATGTGTAGAATACTTTTTCTATTTTTGGATGATTAATTGAACAGTGCTGCTTGGGTTCCTTAAAGCTTGGGATATGTTTTTATAATCTAACCCTGGTTTAAACTTCTCCACAACTTTATTTCTGACCTGTCTGGTGAGTTCCTTGGTCTTCATGATGCTGTTTTCTCACTAGTGTTCTCTAACAAACCACTGAGGTTGATACAGAGCAGCTGTATTTATACTGAGACTAAATTACACACAGCTGGACTCTATTACCTAATTAAGTGACTTTTAAAGGCAATTGGATTTAGAGCTTTCAGAGTAAAGGGGGCTGAATACTTTTGCGAGCCGTTGCATGTTTGCAGGATCTTAATGTCAAGATATTATTAACAAGGTGGAATATATTTGTTTGTTTTTGTCATTGTCTTTGTGTGAGTAGGCAGCACATAAGGCTGGGACACAGGCCAAGAAGTTGCTAAAGATGCCCCCAGTATTACCTGAGAGGAAGCCAATTGAGGAAGTTTTGTGTGAGGATAAGATGCTTGAGGGAATGGACAAGGCCAAATATGTCTTCACAGACATAACTTACAACATCCCACACAGAGTAAGAAAGCCTGTTAATGACATACATAGTCAAACAGGAAGAGGTCCAGGTTTACTTAAAGATTTACTGAAGATTTAAACTCAAGGTTATTTCCACTCCCAAAATGCTCTAGAAGGAACATAGAGGATCAAATATGTTTTACTAACATCCAGAGTTTGGACGGTAACAGTATTGTAATCAGAATGAAGAAAAAACATTTTTTAAAAACTGAATTAGGAAACAATATCATTCTCCAGTGTAAAATGGACCTTTCAATAGTAAATACTCTCTCAATAAAAAAGGTTCCACTATAAAATATCCAATAAAATAATTTCACTTTGTAGTAAAGTATTTACTGTTTACTTCAAAAAAATCAGCAATTGTTACAGCAGTGATGGTCTACCTAACAGCAGACAGAAGTCTGATGTGGAGATGAGGTGGTTTGGTATGTGATGAAGACACAGAACATTATATAAAGGTTATAAAGACATTTGTACAGTGAAGTGAAAGCCTTTTAACTAAAATGTCAATGACTTCATTTGTTTTCTTCCTTTTCACTTTATCAAATTTTATGAATTTCCTGGAAAAATTCACTGTTTTCATATATATACACAATGCATCCGGAAAGTATTCACAGCGCCTCACCTTTTCCACATTTTGTTACGTTACAGCCTTATTCCAAATTGTATTAAAATAATCTCTTTCCTCAAAAATCTACACAAAATACCCCATTATGACCATGTGAAAAAAGAAGAAAAAAATTCCACATGGGCTGCCTTGTGCCTTTTACTAAGGAGTGGTTTCGCGTGGCCACCCTGCCATACAGAACTTTCAAGAACACACACACACACACACACACACACACACACACAGATAAATGGTAATCTTCACAGGTTTATTTTTAAAATAGTGTATTAATTAATAATAACTAAGTTTATTGGTTAATAAAAACAAAGCCCTATATTGCATTGCAGGTTACTGTTATTGATTATTTGTTTGTTGCAGATGATCTGACTGCAGTGAAAAGTGACTGGTTGTTTCTTTTCATGGTTCTCTGCAGGAGAGGTTTATTGTTGTAAGGGAGCCGAGTGGAACATTAAGGAAAGCGTCGTGGGAAGAGAGAGACAGACTCCTTCAGGTTTACTTCCCCAAAAATGAACGCAAGCTCACGCCGCCACCTATGTTTAAGGAAGAAAACCTCAAAGTATGTTTGATAGGTTACAACTGCAATCAGAACTTCTAAGGTCAGAAACATATAAACACTGTGTCCCTCTCTCCTTATACAGGTCATGTTTGGACAGAACAGACATCATGCAGTTCTGAATTACTGCCTAGTCCAGTTTGAACCAGACTCTGCAGAATTTAAGAGGGTGTGTTTTTTGTGTTTGTGGTTTTGTTTGTGTGTGTGTGGTTCACCTCTGTCCTGCAACAGGCAGGCATACACCTGTTAGTAAGTTGTTAATGTGTCTGTGTGTTCTGTTTACAGGTGCATGCATTGACCTATGAGGACATTGAAAAGAATGGAAAATATAACTTGCTGTGGTCTACACGCTTATTTGGTGGACTTGTCTGGCACTTGATCAGTAGCCAAAGAATAGATGGCCTGCTGTCAGATATGCTGCAGAGAGATCGGTGAGTGTGTGTGTCTCTGTGTGTGTCTCTGTGCGCGCGTGTCTCTGTGTGTGCGCGCGCGTGTCTCTGTGTGTGCGCGCGCGTGTCTCTGTGTGTGCGCGCGCATGTCTCTGTGCGCGCGTGTCTCTGTGCGCGCGTGTCTCTGTGCGCGCGTGTCTCTGTGCGTGTGTTTCTCTGTGTCTCTGTGCGTGTGTGTCTCTGTGTCTGTGCGTCTGTGTCTCTGTGCGTCTGTGTCTCTGTGCGCGTGTCTCTGTGTCTCTGTGCGTGTGTTTCTCTGTGCGTGTGTTTCTCTGTGCGTGTGTGTCTCTGTGTCTCTGTGCGTGTGTTTCTCTGTGCGTGTGTGTCTCTGTGCATCTGTGTCTCTGTGCGCGTGTGTCTCTGTGCGTCTGTGTCTCTGTGCGTGTGTTTCTCTGTGTCTCTGTGCGTGTGTTTCTCTGTGTCTCTGTGCGTGTGTGTCTCTGTGTCTGTGCGTGTGTTTCTCTGTGCGTGTGTTTCTCTGTGCGTGTGTGTCTCTGTGCGTGTGTGTCTCTGTGCGTGTGTGTCTCTGTGCGTGTGTGTCTCTGTGTCTCTGTGCGTGTGTGTCTGTGCGTCTGTGTCTCTGTGCGTCTGTGTCTCTGTGCGTCTGTGTCTCTGTGCGCGTGTGTCTCTGTGCGCGTGCTCCTCTGTGTCTCTGTGCGCGTGTGTCTCTGTGCGCGTGTGTCTCTGTGCGTCTGTGTCTCTGCGTGTGTGTTTCTGTGCGCGTGCGCCTCTGTGTCTCTGTGCGCGTGCGCCTCTGTGTCTCTGTGCGTGTGTCTCTGTGCGTGTGTCTCTGTGCGTGCGTCTCTGTGCGTGCGTCTCTGTGCGTGTGTGTCTCTGTGCGTGTGTGTCTCTGTGCGTGTGTGTCTCTGTCCGCGTGCGCCTCTGTGCGCGTGCTCCTCTGTGTCTCTGTGCATGTGTGTGTCTGTGTGTGTGTCTGTGCGCGTGTGTCTCTGTGCGGGTGCGTCTCTGCGCGCGCGTGTCTCTGCGTCTCTGTGTCTCTGCGCGTGTCTCTGCGTCTCTGTGTCTCTGTGCGTGTGTGTCTCTGTGCGTCTGTGTCTCTGTGCGTCTGTGTCTCTGTGCGTCTGTGTCTCTGTGCGTCTGTGTCTCTGTGTCTCTGTGCGCGTGTGTCTCTGTGCGCGTGTGTCTGTGCGCGTGTGTCTGTGCGCGTGTGTCTGTGCGCGTGTGTCTGTGCGCGTGTGTCTCTGTGCATCTGTGTCTCTGTGCGTGTGTGTCTCTGTGCGCGTGCTCCTCTGTGTCTCTGTGCATGTGTGTGTCTGTGTGTGTGTCTCTGTGCGCGTGTGTCTCTGTGCGGGTGCGCCTCTGCGCGTGTCTCTGCGCATGCGTGTCTCTGCGTCTCTGCGCGCGCGTTTCTCTGTGTCTCTGTGTCTCTGTGCGTGTGTGTCTCTGTGCGTCTGTGTCTCTGTGCGTCTGTGTCTCTGTGCGTCTGTGTCTCTGTGCGTCTGTGTCTCTGTGCGTCTGTGTCTCTGTGTGCGTGCGCCTCTGTGTCTCTGTTAGAGGTGTGCCAAAAAATCGATTCACATAAGAATCTTGATTCTCATTTACTACGATTCAGAATCGATTTAAAATGTCCCAAAATCGATTCTGAGGGGCGGGTTTTAGACTGATTTTGGGCTGGGTATTTTTGTTGGACCTGGCAACCCTGGGGATAGCGCTTGTCCTTTCAAACGGAGATCTTCCAGACACACACAGAGCGTAGGTGTTTGAGAATCACCGGTAAGATGGCAGAACAAGCACTATATTACATTAGATTAACGTGTAGTTTCAATGTTTTATGGCAGAATGCTTCATAACAAGCATAAAAAAGATCGCTAGTAGTTAGTTTCAGTAACTGTTAGCTAGCTAACTAGCTAACTTTCCAGTTCCACCTTAAATAACGCTACAGGTGGCAGCGGGCTGCAGCATTTAAGGCGGAACGGAAAAATACAATAAGCTAATCAGAGCTAATTTCAGCTCCTCATCACAGAGGAATTAAGGAATGGACCATATGAATTAATTTCTCCACCTCCTGCCCCCTTTCTGAAGAAATACAACGACCTTAAATTAACTAGTTAATCAGCAGCTGCTCCTGAACTTTAGCGCTCCACTGCTATCATCACATCAGCCCAGCAGCGTCACCTACACACCACCGCTAGTAGCCTGGTAATAAAGCAGTGTTATTTATTATTTATTTATTGTTCATTAACGTCATTGTGATATCCCAGTGATTCCTCTGTCACTGAGGACCCACATTCCTGCACATTTTATTGTTTTTGTAACACATTACTTGCTCCAGGACCAGTGTATATTATGGAGGGTTTTTTTTTCAATAAGATTCATAAGCCAGAAGCAGAAATTTTTATAATTCAAATCGTTTTGAATCAAAAATCGATTTTGAATCGAATCGTGGCCCCCAAAATCGGAATCGAATCGAATCGTGAGATAGTAAACGATTCCCACCCCTAGTCTCTGTGCGTGTGTGTCTCTGTGCGCGGGTGTTTCTGTGCGTCTGTGTCTCTGTGCGTGTGTGTCTCTGTGCGCGTGTGTCTCTGTGCGCGTGTGTCTCTGTGCGCGTGTGTCTCTGTGCGTCTGTGTCTCTGTGCGCGTGCGCCTCTGTGTCTCTGTGCGTGTGTGTCTCTGTGCGTGTGTGTCTCTGTGCGCGGGTGTTTCTGTGTCTCTGTGCGTCTGTGTCTCTGTGCGTCTGTGTCTCTGTGCGTCTGTGTCTCTGTGCGCGTGTGTCTCTGTGCGCGTGTGTCTCTGTGCGCGTGTGTCTCTGTGCGCGTGTGTCTCTGTGTCTCTGTGCATGTGTGTCTCTGTGCGCATGTGTCTCTGTCTCTGTGCGTGTGCGCCTGTGTGTCTCTGTGCGTGTGTGTCTCTGTGTGTGGTTATGGTCAACATTTATTTATTTAAATGCTGTGATATGTTTTGATAAATGGAGAAATAAAATCATAAATCTGAATTTTAAGAAGCTTTTTTGTGCTGTTAAGTTTTTATTATGAAGTTGTAACGATATGCTAATTTGATGATTGGTTGGATGTGACAGTCCTTGGTTTGGATGAATAATAGCTGCTATTGTTTTATGTGTGTTTTATTACAGGACCACACACTTCCTAGTTAGTGATATTCAGCTCTACTGTGGGTTTATTGGTTGTGATTTATGGTTGCAGGGTACATGATGCAGAGAGTTTGGTGCATCTGTTTAATCTGGCCCATCCTCAGAGTGACTCTGCCCTGCAAGCTCAGCAACAACAAGCCAGTGGCCTGGAGCTTCTAAAGGTAATAATCCTCACATACCAGCAACCTCCACTGGTGCTGTGAGTTAGAGCTGTATATACATGTAGCTAAATTCCATTTCATCTGACTTTGTAGTCCATGTGACAAAGCAGAAGCACTTAAAGAGAAGTCGGGTATAAAATTTGACAATTGGTGGAGTAAAACATGATGAAATAGTATTAACCTTTGCTGAACAGCCCAACTATTCCGAGCACTCTGTACAACGGCCGCTTGGGGGCATATTCTACATGGTTGGATGTCTTTGATAATTAGTAACAGCATCCTGAATCTTTACTACATCTCTGCTGTTTGTAACAAACCAAACCCTGTGAAAATTGGGTAAAAATTGGTAGAGTTGTGATTAATATAGGTGTATTAAACACCTTCCTCAGTGTAAATGAATGCACTGGGCACCAGGAGGCAGGCTATGTGGTGTCTGTGTATATTTGCTGTCATTATCAGTACCGTGATGTACCGTTACAACGTAAAACAACGTTTTTTTTAATAAGCAGTCCTAAATGCCTCGTTTTAAATGTCAGGGCTCTCCAGATTCTACCACTAAGGTGTGGAGCTACTTTAAGCTGGATAACAGTGTAATAAATGATTTATCAGGGGCAAAAAATGCCCTGAAGCATTCGTTGTTAAGAGAGCTGGGCAAAAAGCACAAAATTGACTGGATCTCGAAAAGCAGCGGGAGAGCGGAGGTGGGCTATTCAACAAAGGTTTGTACTCTTTATAATATTTTACTTCACCCCATGTCAATTTTACACCGGAGCACATATTTACAGAGGACGTGAAAAGGGCCCTGAAAGATAGCAGAAATGCCTACATGCATGCAGAATTTGTACTATTTTTTGAATAATCCAAACCCCACTGACTCTTGTTCATAATGTGCTCTTTAGGTCTCAGTTAAATACAAATTACAAGTTAAAATGATACAATAATCACTAATATATTCATCATAATTCGCATCCTCAAAACACTCAATTTAACAAGATAAAAAATACTTTTTGCTTCAAGAGTAAATTTATCATGCTACTGAAACGTTACTTTAACGTTAACTCAGAGACACCAGGCTGGCTAAGCTAACATTGTTTATTAGGCTGCATCTAATTAACACTCCTGTTACTCATGTCCTTCTTGTTCTGTAACTGAGTATACAGGTGCTGGTCAACGAATTAGAATAATTTGAAATAGTGCAATCATGAAATTCTTTGAATGCATTTTTTGTGCAGAAAGCAAATCAGGTGTTCACCGCACCTGTCCTACTCGTTAGACTAATCACAGAACTCGTTACCTGGAAAAATATTTGCTCAGCTGAGCTTTCCAAAAGGCCCATTTAGGCCATTTAACTGTGACACTGTTGTTTTATTGAATTAGAATAATGGAGAAACCGTTTCATTGAATTAGAATAATTTTTATTATAATTACAATCATCACTTTCTCAGTATTTTGTGGCTGCCCCCTTGGCTTGTATGACTGCCTGAAGTCTCCGCGGCATCGATTTGACCAGCTTGTTGCAAGTTTCCGCACTCACAGCTTCCCAGGCAGTGGCGATGTTCTGCTTCAGTTGGTCCAGCGTAGTAGGCTTTCTGTCGCGAATTTTCCGCTTGACGATGGCCCAAAGGTTTTCAATGACATTGAGGTCAGGCGAGTTGGCCGGCCATGCCAAAACTTCAAGCTGTTTTTTAGTGAACCAATCTTTGGTCGACTTTGCCGCATGAGCCGGTGCAAGATCCTGTTGAAATATGAAGTCTTCTTCACCGAACTGTTCCTCAACAGTCGGAATCAGGAACGTTTCCAGAACATCTTGATATACGGCAGCATTGACAGTCTTCTTGAGGAAGCAGAGTTTCCCTACACCTCGAGCGGACATGCATCCCCAGACCATAACGCTCTGGGGAAACTTGACGGATCTTTTCACGCACTCGTGGTTGTAGGTTTCGCCACCACGACACCAGACACGAGGACCTTGGTCACCGAAGGAGATGCAGAAGCGTGATTCGTCACTGAAGACCACTTTCTGCCAGTCTTCAGCAGTCCACTCGCCGTGTTCTTTGGCCCACTTCAGCCGTTTCTCCATTTGTTTCTTGTTCAGCATCGGTTTTACTGCTGGAACGCGAGATTTGAAGCCGAGTTCGCGCAGACGACGGTAAGTGGTTGATCTGGAGACGTCATCGCCGGTCTGCTTGTTCCACAAGTCGGTGAGCTCGGAAGTGGACTTGAACCGGTTGCTGCCTGCGATCTTTCTCAGCTGCTTGTTGTCGCGAGCAGAAGTTTTTCGGACGCCGGAACAGTTGGTGCGCTTGCTGCAGTTTTTCTTGAGAGCTTTGCAGACGGAAGACTGGCTGATGCCGAGCTGCTCAGCAATTTTAGTTTGGGTCAAGCCTTGTTGGCGAAGGGCTTGAATTTGAGCCACTATTCCGGTTGAGAGGTCGCGCTGCTTACCCATGATTGATTTTACAACTTAGAAATTCTACTCAACCCTGACTTTATACTGCACAGTGAACACTCTTCACAGAAAACAAAAATTTGAGCATTTATTCTAATTCAATGAAACGGTTTCTCCATTATTCTAATTCAATAAAACAACAGTGTCACAGTTAAATGGCCTAAATGGTCCTTTTGGAAAGCTCAGCTGAGCAAATATTTTTCCAGGTAACGAGTTCTGTGATTAGTCTAACGAGTAGGACAGGTGCGGTGAACACCTGATTTGCTTTCTGCACAAAAAATGCATTCAAAGAATTTCATGATTGCACTATTTCAAATTATTCTAATTCGTTGACCAGCACCTGTAGATGCAAAAAAAAAACATTTTCTTTTAAAGTAAGGTGAGCACTAAGTTAAGTAAAGCTAAGCTAAGTAAATGAAACTAATTCTTAAAAAAAAACATTTTCTTTTAAAGTAAGGTGAGCACTAAGTTAAGTAAAGCTAAGCTAAGTAAATGAAACTAATTCTTAAAAAAAACATTTTCTTTTAAAGTAAGGTGAGCACTAAGTTAAGTAAAGCTAAGCTAAGTAAATGAAACTAATTCTTAAAAAAAACATTTTCTTTTAAAGTAAGGTGAGCACTAAGTTAAGTAAAGCTAAGCTAAGTAAATGAAACTAATTCTTAAAAAAAACATTTTCTTTTAAAGTAAGGTGAGCACTGAAAGTGAAACACGGTGAAAGTGACATGTTTTTGGTAATGGTGTGGGGTGAAATTAGGGTCACATAACTGATTTAATCAACCAATTAAAGTATATTCTGAGTTTTTATGTTGTTGTTCTTGTAGATCTACGCTGATTGCGAGTGTCAGAGACCTGGATTCATCAAGCTTGCATTACAGGTTTATGAACAGACAAAGACGCAGAGTTCTGCCTGAATACAAACTGACTCACATCCAGATCTCCGGGGTGTTTTCTTACTGTGTTTAGTGTGAAGTAAGAACAGCCCTCTCATTATTACATGACTTAGATGCTTAAAAGTCAGCTGATGAATAATTTGCATGACTGTATTGCTGTAAATGAATAAACACTATATGTTTCCAGCCATATAACGGTAGCTGTTTTTTCTGTTCTTCTGAATTGTTTGCAGATTTTTTTTTGAATAATGTGTTGAGTAATTTTATGTCAGTCTCTCTCTTTAATTAATCATAAATTATAATATTTCTGAAATTATATACAGTAAAATGTCTGAATAACATGTATACCATCACAACTGATTTCTTTTCTAGGAGAAATGTAATATTTAAGGTCTAAACAGTAGGGAGTAATTTTACTCTGTGGTTCCGATACACATTTTATCATCACACGTATTACCACAACCCTTTTCTGAGTGAAACTGAGAACCTGCTCCAACAGTGGTGTTCCACAACCAGGACTGAGAGCTAATAACCACTACCCTATAATACAGTGATGAAAGGTCAGAATGCTGTGTATAAATGTTGCATTTAATTGATTAAGCACTGATTAAAACTACAGCTCATAAGACATTAATTACAGATCAGAGTTTGGTAGCTTCAACCTAATTAGCATACCTCTCCAGGTAAATTAATACATAAGATATTTCACCAAATCTCCAATAGTTTTTAAGAAAGGTACTGTCAATGAACCTTTCTCTCTGCTGTGGTGAAAGTAAAGAACAGGACTGTGTTCTTTGGTCTTAATGATTCAAATGGGAAATGCTGTTTCAGGTTCTGTTATCTCAGGTTGGGAAATATCTGTACTGATCACCTATTGTACCTACTGTAAAGTCCAAACACTTCAAAGTAGCTCCTGACTGAGTCAGAGGTCATTTATAAGAGATAAGAGCTGTGGATGTGGCAAGATCCAGCAGTTACCCTCAAAACTTTCCAGCTTATCTTCTGTTCAGTGTAGGTTTATTAGCTGTTCTCCTCCAGGCATGTTCAGCCTGATCTCACTGCAGCTACAGTTTTTCAGTAAATAAGCAGAGTCGGCCCATGTTAGCAGAATCATGCCAAAATAAACGTTTTCAGTATCAGTTTCCTAAATCAGGAATTTTAAAACATGGATAACAGTGTAATAAATGATTTATCAGGGGCAAAAAATGCCCTGAAGCATTCGTTGTTAAGAGAGCTGGGCAAAAAGCACAAAATTGACTGGATCTCGAAAAGCAGCGGGAGAGCGGAGGTGGGCTATTCAACAAAGGTTTGTACTCTTTATAATATTTTACTTCACCCCATGTCAATTTTACACCGGAGCACATATTTACAGAGGACGTGAAAAGGGCCCTGAAAGATAGCAGAAATGCCTACATGCATGCAGAATTTGTACTATTTTTTGAATAATCCAAACCCCACTGACTCTCTTGTTCATAATGTGCTCTTTAGGTCTCAGTTAAATACAAATTACAAGTTAAAATGATACAATAATCACTAATATATTCATCATAATTCGCATCCTCAAAACACTCAATTTAACAAGATAAAAAATACTTTTTGCTTCAAGAGTAAATTTATCATGCTACTGAAACGTTACTTTAACGTTAACTCAGAGACACCAGGCTGGCTAAGCTAACATTGTTTATTAGGCTGCATCTAATTAACACTCCTGTTACTCATGGCCCATGTTAGCAGAATCATGCCAAAATAAACGTTTTCAGTATCAGTTTCCTAAATCAGGAATTTTAAAACACCAAATATAAAAGATATGGTTTAAAGACAAAAGCTAGAAATTTGGTGGAATTTTTCAGATAGTGATTCATACAGATAAAGTTGAACATTTATTAAGAAATAAATTTTGTTAGCAACTTAAAGTAATCTTTACTCTCAAAGTACAAGTTCAGATCTGCTGGTTTTGTTACAGCTCTTTATTAAATCTGCATGCACATATGTACAAATGAGTCAGATGCAGGCCTTCAAAATAAAACCTGACGGTACACAGAAAAGTCTTTAAGAAGTTTACTTCTTCTTAAACACCTGATGGCAGACTTTGTCCTGGCAGGTGATCTCCTAATAGACACATACAAAGACTGTAATTAGAGAGAGCTCTTCACACAATTACATGCTGCACACTTATAAAAAATAAAGAAATTAATGTTAGCTTTTTGATAAAGAAATAATGACTTTTTATGTTAATACATCTTGTTTTAAATTGGCATGACGGACTCATCTCCTGACGCAGTAATATTTACCAAATGCAGCAAGTCTCCTTCAATCCATTGCCTCCAGCCTCGGTTCTCCTTCTCGCCTTTCTGCACACACACCAACTTCTCTCCATCCCACTGAACCAGAGTCTGAAACCAGAATCATATACCTTAATGTAGCACTGTCCAGACTGCTATAAACACTGCACACTCATCCCACATTCACTGTTAAAAAAGTATTGGCTTTATGAGTGAAAAACAAGCGGTAAACTTTAAATACTGTGATGTTTAAATATAAAACTCAAACACATTTCAGAAAGAAACATGGCCAACGAGAAATTACAAACTGCTAGTATAGAAGTGGAGTGTGTTCAAATTCTAGAAAGTCAATTTACAATCGGAAGAAAAATTATATATTTACTACATATAAACAACATATTTAAAACGTAATTAAAAATATTTAAAGGACTGTTGGTCACAAATTTGGAACAAGCCATTTGTAGTGATGTCATATGAAAATATCTTATCATCACACTAAGGCATGAAACTATCATTTCCTCACATAAATCATTTATAAATAATTTTAAATTAATTCTGCTTCCGTTTTTACTATTTCACAACAGTTGTCCTTGAGCAAAGCCTTGTGGGTAACCACGGCAACATCACTTGCATCCTTTAAATCATGCTGAATCTGGGCTACTTCTCCCAGCTCTTTATGAAGGATCTTTCAGCTAGGAACAGCTTTCAGTTATGTAATACAGACGTGTATAAAGACTGAGACTTGAGTAAAATTACAAGTTCTTAATCAAAAAATTGACTTCCATGTGAGACGTTTTTGGTGAAAAAAAGTGATTCAGTGTTTCTGTATAACCCTGCTTTAGATCACTAAATTAGAGGTCTCTGAAGACAGGTTTTGGCTCTTGCTCATGATTCATGCAAATATATCAACTCTGATTAGCTAACAGGACTGAGTCAGACTTAGTGATTCGGTGTTTGGTTTCACCACGTTGAAGCCTCAGAGTTCGCTCTATATCATAAAATCCGACTCGAATGGCGTTGCTTTGACCGGTGCCCTGTCGAGTTGTGCTACATTGTCAAACCGGGCTTCCCTAGTGTATATTTAAGGTCTCAGTAAAACACAGAATCAACCGGAAATCCGTTATGTACACCAGATAGCTAACGCTAACTAGCCCCCCCCAACCCCCCACCTGATACAACATTTTAGTACTTAAATTCAGTAGTGAAGTAAAATAATACTCCAGTTGATACAGATACAGCCTTTTAATACTTAATTACAGTAGTGAAGTAGCTCTACTTCATTACTATATATAAACATCCGGAAATGAGAGCGCAGCTGCAGAGTAACTCACCTTGACTACTCTGTTGTCCAACCCTTTGGTGTGTTCTTCAAACTCCTCCCCCACAGTAAAGTTTACCTCATAATTTCTGAAAGTGCTGAGCGTTTTGGTCTCAAATTTATCTCCATTCTGTATGATCACTTTGGTCTGTGAGAGGTGAGCAGCAATCTTACGGGTGGCAAAGTCTATGTCTAAAACAGAGAAAAGCAATGAGTAACAGGAGCAATCACAATTACCCCCAAACTCCACCGGGCCTGAAGACCTCTAAAAAAGCTCATTTCTCACACAGCGTTTAATCTAGTACTGGACTACACAACACAGTTTCTAATACAACACTGTACACCAAAGGTGCTTTAATGATCAGTACTGAGACAGAATGTCTCAGTTTATTATTAATTGACACTAGTTAAAATTGTCTTAATTTACAACATTCTTGATTATTAAAATGTAGAAATGTTTAATAATGCCTTAACTAGTGTCAGTATTCTGGGTCTTTTTTCTGTACAGAAAACTAACCCTATGGATAAACTGAACTAAAATACTGACCTTATTTAACACAGATAATATGTCAGTTTACTTCCAGAAATGATGTCTAATTCTACTCAGTTTAAAAGTTTATGGATTCTGTATTAATCAACGCTTGCTTATATAAATGTGTTAAATATATGAAAAGTGTTACGGATTAAAGAAAACAAGCAGTACAAAGCAGGACTGGGCAATATGGTTTAATTTATAACAAAAGTAAATAAATGACATTTGTGGTACACATGTAAATGATGGTTTACGCAAAATTCGCACAAGAATAATGCATCTAGAAACCAAACTTTGTCAAACAGAAAAGAAATAAGACTTACCCAGAGCCTTCATAACCTCCTCAAAGTTCTCATTGCTGACCATCTCCCATCGTCCGTTATAGTCAGCGGGCATTGTGATGCTGAGTGTGAGTGTGAGTGTGAGCAGGCTGGAATGTGATCAGAGGCTGAACTGAGAGAAGTCTTAAGTTTTATAGCTGAGGTGTGTGTGTGTGTGTGGCAAGGTGACAAAGTTCAGATGATAAGTGTGTTTTATCATCATGAAGAAGGCCTTTCATCATCACTGTATAGAGAGGGTGGGGTTTGGCCATATACTTTTATCCTATCTGCTAATATATCAATCAAACCAATAACATTATTATTATTATTATATCATATTTTGTATTTTAAATATTTTATATCACAGATGAAAGGAGGCTATCAGCGCTATCGACATGATCAAAGTTCTCTTTTTAATTAAGAAAATATTTTTATAGATTAATTTCATCTGCTTCAAGATAGATGTAATTAGAATATGTTCACAATACAAGTCTTAAGGTTGTGTAAAGAACCTTCTGACTTCTCTATTTTAAAAGGGAAATTTGCACAGTTTCTAAAATAATAATTAAGACGTAAACCAAGACAGTTGAGGGTTTGGATGTTGTGCCATTCCAGAGAAACATGTAGATGATGTAAAGCCAATAGCTCACTCACGAAGTCTTCAGTGTTCCAAATTATGTACAACATTGTTTTTTTCTTAACAATAAAATAATGAGTATGTTCTGCTCCTCAATACTGCAGCGTGGAAGAGATTATAAACTAAAGTACTGATAATTACAATGCCATTACTGAGACTTTAAAAGGAACACAAATCCAAATAATTATGCAGGAAAACATTCAGTGGTTCAACTTAAAACAGAATTCTGTTGTATCTGCTGAATGGACATCATTTTTCAAGTGAAAATTCATATGGAGTTCCACATGTCCTATAGAGTTCATCAAGCATGGAGGCCAGTGAGATTTAACATTAAATCTGACAGTACATTTCAAGCAGCTTTTGGACAAAAACAGAAAGCACTGTTTTGTCACAACTGGGAACACTGTAATAATAAAAGGATGGATCTGGCTTTATTTATATCTTTTACACTGTCCCCATCAGGTTTGACGGTGCCCACTGGCAACTTAACGAATGAACAGAACCTTGCAGAACTCAATGTTTAATTTCTGTAGAGATGAATGATGACATTGGGTCGGTTTACTGTGTGTGTTTAGGTCTAAACTTTCTAGAGTAGTGGGGTCTATTATATCAAAAGGTGAATTTATGCATCCCCCAAGTTCACCCTCCTGTGCTGTCACCTGAGCAGTCTCCACACTTACTGATTAGGAACACCAGGACAGAAGTGTAAACCCTGTATGTGCACAAACTACATAACAGCTTCTGTCTCAGGAAAGGTCCCATTTGATAACTTGTGGGATATATTCAATGACAAAGGGTGATGTTCTTTTTACAAACTACGGGAATCACACAACCTTCCCAGCTTTTCTTATTTTTTGTACTTATGGTTAAGAAGTGCACTCCGGGCTTATGGTGTTCCTTGGAATGTTAACATTTTTAGGCATCCTTTAATGGATTTTTTTGTCATTACCCAGAGTTTCTTTAATTTACAGTAGACTACAAATTAGACGTTCCATCACTAGCATGTGGATTTTATAAAGAAGTCAATATGTTATTTAAATCGGGACTGGATTTGGGATGGCATCCTGAATATTAACATAAATTTAGCACATTACCAAATTATCCACAAAGCATATGTCACCCCCTACACAAATAAAGCGTATACCCAGTCCTATATGTCAGAACTGTAAACCAAATGTCAGTGGTACCATTATGTCATATACATATGTCAGCCAGTTGCACAATTTTGTTTTAGAAGTGGTGTCAATTTTAAGTGACAAAACTATTGTAAAGCAGCCTGGTTTAAGTTTATTAAATAATGGCTACTATCTTTAAATCAGCGGAGAATTTTGTATACAGCTTAAACAGCTGATAAAAACATCCTTAAACTTTGGTTTTAGCCAACTACTTCTTTTAACAGGATCTGGCTCCTCTTATCAACTTTAATTGATTACCTGTGTGCATTTTAATCTTGTGACTTCTGTGGATGTAAATTGTTCTTCCAAACTGCACACTAACAGTGTTAAAACGTCCTAATCGTAAATGTGATGTGTGAAATTGTGAGAAATATATTCAGTCCTAGAATTTTCAATAGTTGTCAATGAGCCATCACATAAAAAGTAGCATCAAATCAGTTGTGCCTTTAAACTGTAGGCTACTTTATTCATCATAAACTCAATCACTTCAGCGATCATTAGCTGTAACATCTGCAAAACTTGAATTAAGGAGCTGACTTTATGCAAAAGGCATTAAGGACAGAAAAAAAGAAGTCATAACAGCTGTTTTTTCCCATGAATGCCAACACTACCAAATTCAGGTGGGTAAAAAAAGTAATTTATCGTTCATAAGTTAAGTCTGAAAATGAGTTAATACTGAAAGTACATAACAGGTTACTAAAATGTCTTCCCAATATGAGAAATCATACATTTTTTTTGCAGTACATACTGATTTGATATTCTGTACTTAGCAAATAAGTACCAATTATACTGTATGGCAAGATAATGCATTTGAATTTTATACAAAATAACGCTTCAATTTAAATATACAAAGCTTTGCTACAAAGTGATTCTCAGAAAAATCTGGAAAAATGCTGAAAAAAAAACAAATGACAAACACACACCACATTGTATATACACAGTCCAACGTTAACAGAGAAAAGTACAAAAAAGGAAAATGTTGAACACTTTGGCTCAATGATCCCTTAAAGTTCAATGAAATATGTGGCTTTTTCAAGGAGTGTCAAATCAAGGAAGATTTCAGTAATGGAATACGCACACGCAAAGAGAAAGAAATATATATATTAAAAAAAAAGTCAGTGAAAATGGTAAACATAGTTGACCCCTGAGATACTAATGCAGAACTAGTGTATGAAATACCTCAGTACAGTGTGCCATTTTAGTGCAAGCCAGCAAAATACGCTTAATTTAAGCAAGAGGTATATTAAGATAGCACCCAAGCAGAAAATGCTCTTCTACATAATTCTTTTCTGTTGGCCAAATTACAAAAACAAAAAAGAATGGGGCTGGTCTAAGCACCCAAATTAGTAGTTCAAAATTTAGTATCCAAAAACATTTCTCCAACAGAATATATATATAGATATCCCTGAAACTGATTCACAGTATTTAGAAGAAGCCAGTGCTGCTACTATTTCTCCACCCTCTCCGCTTCCTGTGCCAAACAAGTTGTCTTCAAGGTCTCCAGTTTTTGTCTCTTTCCGATGGACCAACCAAGCAAATTCCTTCATTCGCTGTCTTGGTAACACACAGTCCGTTTGCCTAGGTTTCTAGTGCGAATTTTCCTGGTTCTCTGAGGCTTCCCGTAGGAGACGTCACTCTCCACGTCTGAATGCCTGGCAGCTTGTTTGCGGTTTCTCAGCCTTCTTTTTGGACTGCTTTGTGACCCTGAGATGGACTCTTCGCTGGACTCCTCTGGGCTGTCGCAGCTCGTGCCACTGTCACTGCTGCTCTTCAGTCTCCGTTTTCCTCCACGATTCGAATTCTTACAGAACTCTTCACTCAGCACACCCTTTTGCTTGCGTGACAGACCATTTTCTGTTTTCCTTCTACTGACAGAGTCACTTTCTGACTCTTTTGATTCTGGTTTGAATTGCTTGGGGCGCTTTTGTCTTCTGATGGGTTTTTCACATTCACTTTCATCACTAATCGTTCCTTTTTCTTCTTCTTTATCTTCAGAATCTGAGCTCCTGATACGCTTCCTTTTGGATTTGAAGCAGCCTCCTGGGAGTTGTTTTCCACCATCTTTACCAGAGACAACACTGCTCCGTCCGTTTCTGTGTTGATCCTCAGCCTCTAAACAGACATCGTCTTCAGAGTCGGTAATGTATTTCTTTTTAGGGAGGGCTCTGAGAGTAGGTCGTCTCCTGTTAAATTCATTATAATTTTCAGATTCATCACTCTGCTGCCAGTCGTCTGAAGAAACAGCCTTCTTGTCCTTCTTTTTACGTCTCCAGTTTAGCGCTTCACTTTCAGAACCAGAGGAACTGGACCTTGTTAATTTGTTTTTGCTTTTCAGTGAAGTTTTTTTAATCGGGATCTCCTCTGCACTACTGCTTGCATTCTCCCCACCTGTTCCATCTTCAGATTTAGTTCTTTTTCTTGAAGCACTAGCACCCTTTGGAACATTGCTCAGTTGCTCTGATTTGAATGCTGTAACTGCAGGGATTGCACGTGCTTTTGAGGCAGATGCTTTTTCATGACTTTTAAACGTCATATTACTTATTTTTTCAGCATATTTAAGGTCCTGTGTGTCCATCTTTTGTCCATTTTGATGAGGGTGATTCTGATGAGGTTCTGGAGGTTCCTCATCTTTCACATCACCTTGGCTTTCATTTAGACGTTTTCTTCCATTGTCCAGGCTATACCCATTGACAAGTGGAGAATCATCTATAACAAAAAAAAAAAAGGTAAATAAGGTCACTCTACAACAGCAGTCACTTTGCATCTGTGGAGGAGTGGGCAACTCTTTTCATTGTTTGGAATTTGGACTGCTGTAGCCACTTCACACAGTCGCTCTTATTCAGTACTGACTGTTCCATTAACTGGAGGCACTGGCATTTTATCTTTAAACTAATCTTAAGTAGCTGTCTGACACATATAGTCATATTAACTACAACCCAGTGTCAGGGTGCTGACATAACATTTTATTTACCTTCTTCCAGTACTGTCCTTCTAGATGATCTGTGTCCAGCTCCTTTGCTCTCTCCATTGTGATGTGAAAAAGAGAAGTCACTGTCAGCACTGGCCTCACTCTTTTCCTCATTGCTGGCTGAATCTTCACTGTTTTTTGATGCTGCAGATTAAAGAAACAGTGGGATTTAAAAAAAGTACTCCTCCAGCAACACTAATTTTGTTGCCAAACATGTAACTGTTTTACCTAATAAATATTTAATGTGAAAAAATGTTTATACAGTACAGTTTATTACTGAACAACAACAACAACATACACACACACGCTACTATGCAGCACCATGTCACTGGTTAAAAGGGTCGGCGTTGATCTTATTATGGTCCAGTGAAAAATACGTTGGATAAGGGTCTTGGCAAGTTTTTGGCTCCACCAGTCTTACACACTGCTTTTGGGTGACTTTATGCTAATCCTGTTAAAAAATTCAAGCTGTTAAGCTTTTGTAATCTTTTTCTCTTGATTGCATTCTAGAGGTCTTAAGTGGGATTCAGGTCTAAAGAATGTCAAATTATCTGAATATCAGTCAGCAACCTCAGGAAGACATCAAGTGTCCTACAAAAAAATGGCAGTTGGGGTGAGGTTCATGGAAAAAGCAGTTTCCAAACACTGAGGACTTTTTTTTTTGTCCAGATGGACAATGCTCCATGCCACACAGCTAAGTCAATCAAGGTATGGATAAAGGACCCCCAGATCAAGACCCTGTCTCCAGACTTGAAGCGCACTGAAAACCTCTGGAAAGTATTCAAGAGAAAGACAGCCATCAAACAAAGCCGAACTGCTTGGTATTTTGTGCTAGGAGTGGTATAACGTCTCCCAAAAGCAGTGTGAAGCGGGCACGCCAAGGTGCATGAAATCTGTAAATCCTAATTAATGTAAAAATCAGGGTTATTTCACCAAAAGTTTATTTCCGACTTTATCCTGAGTAATGCACCCATTAGTATTGTTTCTAAATGAACATGAACTTATTTTCTGAAAGCACCACATGTTTTTCTTTAGTCTGACCATTTTTCATTTTCTGTAACTAAATGCTCTAAATGACAATATTTTTATTTAGAACCTGGGAGAAATGTTGTCTGTACCATAGAACTGAATAACATTATTACATTTACTCAAACATATACCGATAAATTGTAAAATCAGAGAAAGTGATATTTTGAATTTTATTAGCTGTATATAGTAGGTGTTTCTAGAAAAAGCTGTATATTCAAAGTAAAGGTAACTAAAAACTGGACACCCAGAGTGCATATCAAATGCAGGAATTATAATTCCTCTTAGCAGTTGTCATACCCTCATCAGAGCCAGAGCTGCTCTGGATCACAGCAGCACGTCTGTTGGTGTGGGGAGTCTGCCAGTTGCTGCTGTTTGCTTGATTCTCCTGCTCTGAACCTTCATCTTCCTCAGAGGCATGGATCAGTTTCATCTTACTGACTGCAGCCTTGGCAGTTTTCCTCTGCCTCCGGCCAGTGCACAGCTCTGAGCCCTTGTCCCTGTTAGAAGAATCTTCCTCAGAGCCACTGCTGTGCTGTACTCTCCTGCGCTCCACACGAGATCTGCTCAGCCCATTTACCTGCCCACTGCAGTCTGAGACACAGCAACACAGTTCTGTTATAGAACTACAGCGCAAGGTGGACACTAATAATAACAGAATAAAAATAATAACCTCAAAATCATCATGATAACCTTTTATATTTAACCAGCAGGACTCATTGGGCATTTAGATTTATTGGTGTATATTCTTATTACACTCCATCACTGCAGACTGTGTGTAAAAGTTGGGTGGCAACATGATGTAAAAATACTGGTTTATTTTTACATACATAACACTTTCAGATTTAATGCCAGAATATGGCTTCTTTTTTTTATTTTTTTTATTATTTCTTTGAAGGTAATCCTCCTTTGATGATTCTTCCTCTAGAGTTTGAACTGCTACTGGCTAGCTCACTTGGGGCTTGTTGTCTTGCTAATGATAAACAGCACGTATACACACCGACCCCAAGAGAGATATTCGTAAATCCACCCTTCTCACTATTTACCAAAATGTACATAAGTCAAATGTAGTTATTTAAGTGCTTACTGATTGGCAGTAAAAACACAAGTTGGCATGGAGTATGGAGCATTCTATTACTAAAAATGAAAAATTAGCCCACTGTGAAGAGCTGAATTGTTTGCTAGAACACAACGCAGATTTGGTAGGCCACTACTATAACTTTTAGGTTAGTAGCTAAACTAAAGACCAACTAAAAAGGTAAAATTACCTGGCTTTCTCCGATCAGTAGCAGAGTTCCTGGTTAGTCTTGTAGACCCGCTCTTGCCCCTGCTTGACTTAAGTTGCTTTAATGAGCTAGATTTTTCAGAATCCTCACTACCATCATCTTCACTGGAGTCTCTCTCACTTCTGTTCAACTGTTTTTGTGCAGTCACTGTGAACAGGAGTGAAGAAAATAAAAACATTGTCTAAGGAACAAACGTCAGTCAGCTTAGTTCCCCACAGGGGAAAATAAAATCCAGGAAATTTAATGATCAGTGTTCTGTTGCACCAATAGAAAAAAGAGGACTATAAAAATACAGAAACAAAACAGTAGTCCTTACCCTGCTTTCTTTTTAACCCTTCCTTTTGTATGGCCCTTTTTGTGGCTCTGGTCTCTCGTCTGAACTGAGATGATGATGATAAAGACCCTTTGTCTTCATCCATCCCACTGAATGATGCATCACTAGATTCTACAGAAGGGAGAAAGGAGAGGCCACGTAACAAATTACAGTTCATTTTCATAAAATTACAAGCAGACCTGGATGCTCCTATAAATGTGTGTGTAAAAACAAATATATTTCATGAAAAAGTCTACAGTACAGGGTACAAAACTCGAGCATTATGGGCAGGGTTGTTAGCGTGCCTGATGGACAGAAAAATAATACCCTCCAAGTGTAAGAGAAACACTGCTTACACTGCTGTTAATACTCTTTGCCTATGGAGTATTAACAGCAATTCCTATGGATCAATGACTCATACTGTTCAAGATGAATACCTGATGATGACTTATTGGAGGCCCCAGAATACTCGTCTGTTGACTTATAGGCTGAACTGTGCTGCTTTCGCCTCCTCCTGCTCGAGCGCTCTGGTGCAGACACTTTGGCTGAGGTAGATTTTGTTGCAGGCAGTTCCACTTGTTCCTGAGTTTTAACAGCAGCCCTCTTTTGACTATGAAAACACAAAGTATTAGAAATACATACATCTATGTCAATATTTAAACACTCCAAGTGTTCATATCATCGTTTTACTTCAATATTCCTATTCCTGGCCAGACAGGAAATTAACCCTGTGTAAAAGATTAATGCTTATAATTCATTTAACACTTGTGGGACGCGTGTGGTACTGGTTTTAAACGCTAAATGAAAATGAGAAAAAAAAAAAAAAAGGAAATTTAGATGAGGCAATATGCAAAATCTGTGCCAAAGCGTTGCTGTGAATCTTTTGCAGGAGTGGCCAAATAAAAGGAATAAAGTTCAGATGTGCCCTAAACTATTTGATCTAAACATTTTTTAGTTATTTGCTCTTAGCTAGGTTAAAAATCTAGTGAGTAGCTGTAGTGAGAAGCTGGCTAACATAAGCGTAATTAGCAGGGCTTCTACCATCCTGTTCATCACGCACTCAGTCCAACAGACTAAACGTTTAGGAGAGAACAAACCTGATTGAGTGACTGCTGCTGGATGGACATATAAAACTTGTGCCTGACACGCCACAGTATAGTAGAGAATTGAGTGAACGGTTTTAGGAGTACTTTCGTCTGTTTTGATTGGGTTACTGGTCTCCCTTTCAGCCAAACTTGCAAGTACAGTGGGTCTGTCTTCTTTTCCACAGAATTTTTGATACATCAATGAGTAGATTTAGAAAAAATTAAATATAGTCCTCATTTAAAAAAAATATACCAACATAATTTATACAGGATTTGAGTAATACTGCATAACTCTTTTTTTTTTTTACGCCAAAAAGGCTTACCCAGTGGATTCCAGTTTCAGGAGAGAAACAGCTGGGTCTTGCTGCTGAAGACGCTTTCTAAACCTCTGACTGCGTCGCAGGCGGGAGCAGTTTTTCACTGCAGTCTTGTAGTCAGATATGATTTTTCTAATGCGTTCCTCAAATAGTGCAGACAAACGCAATGTCATGCTGTAAATCTGTAAATAGTAAAAATCGGATACCAAGGAAAAGCATGAGAAAAGCAGAGAGGGAGTCAGAAACAGGATAAACAGTAAAGAAAAAACAGAAACAGGTTGCAGGCGAAAGACACTAAATGAAACCATCCTCTTACCTTTGAACGTTTGTTTGGTGTGAATGCTTTAGCATTTGCAAAAATTAGTCTGGTATCTTTGCATAAATCAGTAGGGTTTTCATAACGGTCTTCATCAAGGGTTCGCCACACTGTTTCCAGATCCATGGGAGTATCTATAATATTTGTGTAGTCCTGGAACAAACACACACCACACACTGATGTTTCTTACTTTTCCAAAAGTGTACCAAACTCCACACTACCACAGTAAGATTTGGGCTTTGACAATAAATTCTGAATCTCTCCTGAACTGAGCTCTGTGATGTCCTTGTCTATCACAGCTGACAGCCGAGTGCGTAAAAAATGAAAGTAAAAATGTGCGTGTAAGCAATGTTTACTTTTCCTCACCGGGTACTCATTCTCATCCACAGGCTGGCGGAAGGGTTCCGAGTCCTCACACTGAAACATGTAGTCCAGTAATCGCTTGCAAGCATCCTTCCAGGCATCTCGGTCTGGTAACACCTCCACTAATGTCTAAACAATGGTCAAAAAGGTAGAAAGCTTAAATTAAAAACATACTGTATTCCTTTATTAAGTGACCATAATATCCTGACAGTTGTCCAGCAAAAATGTGATGTCAGACTCTCATTTTATGTCCAAGATCACAGAGAAACCTGAGGCTTAACAGAAATGCTGACAACTAATTTCAGTAACTGCACACACACAATTTACTGACAATGAGAATTATGCACATACTGTAATCATGCATTTCAGGCCTCTAGACACAGTATCACCATGACTGTTCTTAAGCATTTAATGCATTTCACTGCTGATTTTCAACCAAGGCAAGATGCATGGTGATTTTAAACATATATACAATTTCCTTAGATTGACATGTAAAATTTCCAATAATCTTTTCAATAGCAATATGTGCTGGTGGCAGTACATTTAGTGATGGTATTAGCACTGCTACTGTACTGATGGGGAACAATTTCGTAAGGATGGATGGAGGTGATCTGAGCTTTAAAGTCAGGTCTGTTTCAGGATTTTTTGGGAAATTTGTTAAATTCCTGAAAGCTAGTGGACATGCAACCAGGTGTTCTATGTATAAATTCTGTTTTTTTTTTTTTATTTAAAAAAAAAAAAACAAATTTAATTTAATTGTATATACTGCTTGGCAGTTCAGAAATGTAACAATGAGAAGGAACAGCTCCATCAAGAAACTGTTTTTCAAAATCCACTTTCAGGAAGGCTCTGCAAAGTTGCCCCATATTTGTAGTTTTGCCAGATTAAACACTATGCAGCGAAAAACGCAGCTTAAATGATTTTGATGGTATGCTGACTTATAAAAAGGAAAATGGCATCTTTTGTTGCCACTTCAAAATGGTTCCAAGTAAAAATGATTTTCAGTGACAAGAAAAAAATAATCTGTTTTTGTGCTGTAAAGTAAAACAGTAACGTAGTATAAGCCTAGCAACCGATATTTGATGACACTGAGGGTACGGTGTCTATCTGTACATAACCTTGTAGAAACAAGGATATGATTTTAATACTCAAAAACAAAAAAAATGAGAGAGAGTGGGGAGAGATACATTTATCATACTGATACTCATACATCCATTACAATTCCCATGTGGAACAAATAGCAAGCAGGTTCTCTGGGCGGAGCTCATCCGTGTGAAGTTTGATTAGTATTATGTTAGTCAATCTTTATCCACCACACATCACCCATTTTGTGATTTAGTGTGATTTTTTTGCATTGTTACACTCCTAACATCAACAACATTTTGGACATGAATTAGCATTACTTATTGACAAAATTTGGCAGAAAGCTGTTTAGTGTGATCTTGTGTAGTTCACTATGAGAAATACTGAAGCCTACCTGCTGTGAGGTCTGTCCAGCAGAGGTACCTGGTGCATCTCCTTCGTCCAGATCCTGTAAAATCATGCAGAAGAATGTAAAGTTGAACTGAATAACTAGAATATTTTTTAGTTTACTTTGTGTTTGGGAACCAGCAGAAAATTGTAATACAACTTACCTCATCCTCAGTGTACTCCATATTTTCAACTGCATTATAGATGTCCATAATATCTGTACAGTGTGGTTTACTGGTAAAATAAACAGAAGCATACTGTAAATGGAAAACATGTAAATCTTATCTATTGTTTATAATACTAACATTACCAGCAGGCTCACCTAATGAATTTTAACAGAACATCTGTAATGAGCTTAGCTGATTGTGCTATCTTGCTCCGTGGCTCATTGAAAGTCCTTGCATTGAGAAAGATATACTTTGTGTCCCAAATTAGTGCAGAAAGCCTCCTGCAAATAATGAAAACAAGAGAGAAAAAAAAAGTTAAATAAACACAATCTTGTCAGCGTTTTTTTTTCAGAAATGTTTTGAGAGAGAGAGAGAGAGAGAAAGAGAGAAGAGATGAGAGAGAGGGAGAGAGAACAAACAGGCTTACTCCAGATCATAGTCTGTATACACTCTTGATGCAGTTTGTTGTCAAATATACTCCTCATATTTGAGCTAAATGGCTGTTCAGATGCAGTTTAACCTGATTTATTACATTTGTGAACAGTGTTTGAAAGCACATTTATCAACTGATTCAGACCAGGAAAGCAAACTACAGGTGTGAAATCGTCCCTGGAATGTGCCTGATTGGGGTCACATAAAATAACCCCAAACACAACTCCAAAATGTGTCAGGAATATTTAAGAAAAAAAACAGTCCCACAGACTGTAAGAGAGTGGCAGTGTCATCTTTGATCAATCCATGTTACGATACACACACACACCCACACCCACCCACACCCACCCACACACCCCCACACACCCACACACACCCACACACACCCACACACACCCACACACACCCCCACACACACCCCACACACCCCCACACACACCCCACACACACCCCACACACACACACACACCCACACAGACACCCACACAGACACCCACACAGACACCCACACAGACACCCACACAGACACCCACACAGACACCCACACAGACACCCACACACACACCCCCACACACACACAGACACCCACACAGACACCCACACAGACACCCACACAGACACCCACACAGACACACCCACACACACACCCACCCACACACCAACACACACACACACCAACACACCCACACACCCACACACACACCCACACACCCAGACACCCACACAGACACCCACACAGACACCCACACAGACACCCACACACACACCCACACACACCCACCCACACCCACCCAGACACACACCCACCCACCCACCCACACCCACACCCACAGACACACACACCCACCCACACAAAGACACACACCCACACCCACCCACCCACACAAAGACACACACCCACACAAAGACACACACCCACCCACACACACACACAGACAGTAAAAGGTGACACAACACACACATTATACCCTCTTCCATAGTACCACAGTTTCCCATCTAACATGCTTTGGGCAAAATATATCAGCACTGTGGGTTTCAGCTTACAATAAATCCTTATTAGACAATTTTTTGCTTCTTTCTTTTCCAGAAAATGATAATGATTACTGCATGGAGCAGAAAGATAATCTTAAATGGCAGGCCACAAAACAAAAATGACCTACATCAAGTTTGCAGGGTAACAGGCAGTATAGCTACACTCTTAACAAAAAAAAAAGATTGTTGTTGTTTTTTTGTTTTTTTTTCAGAAATAGAAGTTAAATGGACAGGATGTGGAGGGGGCAAAACATTTATGACTACAAGCTCTCACCTATAAAAACTGTGCTTAAGCCTCATTCGGATAGTGCCCAAATCAGTGGGGTAGGCAATTACAGTGCAGTATGCAGGATACTGTGTCAGGTCCACCGGGCCAGAAAATGGTGCAGCAATATCTGTTGAGGACAGGCAGAAAAAAGTATTTGAAACTTTTTGCACAAAAACAACTATTGCTATTAGAGGTTAAATTTGTTGACAGGACAAAGAAAATATCCTTTTTTTCTTTTCCCTAGATCATATCTAATGCCTAGTTTTCAGTACACAGTTTTACAGTACACATTTTCTGTCTGTCTGTTTTTTGCAGAACACTGTGTAGTGTGAACTGCTGAAACACGATAATTAAGCCACTGAAAGATTTACTAAATATTTCCATTTTTCTACAACAAATGTGTTGAAAAGGTTGAGACGCTAGTATTACTGCTAATACGAGCTAAGTGGTTGGTAAACTCATGCTGGAGATACAGTCAGAGCCTGTAAACTGGAGTTGAAAAGCTTTGGAAATGTCTGCAGTACTAAAACATATGTTCTGTGTTGAGGAAATTAGAACAAAATCATACTTTTATAAACCCTGATTTTGCTCAATTGCTCTCAAATGTGTTTTTACAAAGCAGCCAGAGCATGGCTGCAATTTCCCACGTGACACTGAAGGACAGTCATGTAAACCAGCCATACAGTGTGGACAAAAATGTATTAAACTAAATTAAAATCACATTTCTTAATATAGTGGCTTGCAAAAGTATTCATATCCCTTCCCTTGAACCTTCACATATTTTGTCACATTACAACCACAAACTAAATATTCCATTGAAATTTAATGTGAAACACTAACACAAAGTGGTATACAATACATTCTTCTTTGCAAAACAGTTAAAGATCAGTCAGATTATACAGATTATAGATTAGATGAAGAGAGTTTGTGAACAGCAGTTTTTAGATCTTGCCACAAGTTCTTGATTGGGTTTAGTTCTGGACTTTGACTGGGCCGTTTTAACACACGAATATGTTTTGTTTTAAACCGTTTCATTGTAGCTCTGGCTTTATTTTCAGGGTCGTTGTCCTGCTGGAAGGTGAACCTCCACCGCAGTCTCAGGTCTTTTGCAGACTCAAACAGGTTTTCTTCTAGGATTGTCCTGTATTTGGCTCCATCCATCTACTTATTAACTCTGACCAACTTCCCTGTCCCTGCTGAAGAGAAGCAGAGAGCATGATGCTGCCACCAGTTGGGGGGCAGTGGGGATGGTGTGTTCAGAGTGATGTGCAGTGTCAATTCTCCCCCACGCAGTGTTTTGCATATTGGCCAAAAAGTTACATTTTGGTCTAATCTGACCAAGGCACCTTGTTCACATGTTAGCTGTGCCCCCAACATGGCTTTTGATAAAAGAAAAAAAAGTCATGTTTGCAGTTGAACAATGAATTTCTTCTTGCCACTCTTCCATAAAGACTACATTTGTGCAGTGCACGACTAATAGTTGTCCTGTGGATTGATCTGAGCTGTGCTGTAGCTGTGCTGTGGCTGCATCTCTGATCAGTGCTCTTTGTTCAGCCTGTCCATTTAGGTAAACGGCCTAGGTTTACAGTTGTGCCATACTCTTTCTATTTCCGGATAATGGATTAACCCTCCTATTATCTTTGATCCTATTTAATGTTTTAAGCCTCTGAAAAAAGGGTCGACATTAGATTTGTGATTCATATTTACCTTCTTCTCCTAGTTTGATAAAGACAATAAGTAAAACATAAGATGTTTTAAATATATATCAACTTCAATGTCTGTTTTATTAGGCTGTTTTATTGGAGTAAAACATAAGAAATATCAATATTTCACACATATTTGTGTGGTAATAATGTCAAGTTTACTATTACATTCAGTTTTATTATCGTTCTCAAAACTTACCTTCAGTTTAGGCCCTGACTTCACAACACAATACTTATAATACTTATATAATAGTAATAAACCACTTATAATAATACCAGAACCGCTAATAATTTGTCAAATAAACATAAAAAACTGGTAAGTAAACTTTGTTAACATGTTTAATTATCTGGAATTATAATCATTTTTGGAGGCTTAAATAGAATAAACAGTGTTACCAAATTGGAGGATAGCAAGAGGGTTAAACAGTTCTCCGTGAGCTTTTTATAGCCTAAGCCTGCTTTAAACTTCTCCACAACCTTATTCCTGACCTGTTTGGTGTGTTCTTTGGACTTCATGATGCTGTTTAGTCTGCAATATTCTCCTCTGAGGCTGTCCTGGAGCAACTGTATTTGTACTGAGATTAGATTACATACAGGTGCACACAGAGAAAAGGGGGATGAATACTTTTGCACACCACACTTTTTTTTTTGTTTTTTATTTGTAAAAAATGTTGTGAGTCATGCATAATTTTCTTTTCACTTCCCAATTGTATACCACTTTGTGTTGGTCTTTCACATCAAATTCGAATGAAATATGTTTATGCTTGTGGTTGTAATGTGACAAAATATGTAAAAGGTCAAGGGATATGAATAATTTTGCAAGCCACCGAATATGTTTATTTAGCAATTCTGGCTTGCCAGGTAATATTTATCACAATATATAGGTGCTGGTCAACGAATTAGAATAATTTGAAATAGTGCAATCATGAAATTCTTTGGATGCATTTTTTGTGCAGAAAGCAAATCAGGTGTTCACCGCACCTGTCCTACTCGTTAGGCTAATCGCAGAACTCGTTACCTGGAAAAAAGTTTGCTCAGCTGAGCTTTCCAAAAGGCCCATTTAGGCCATTTAACTGTGACACTGTTGTTTTATTGAATTAGAATAATGGAGAAACCGTTTCATTGAATTAGAATAATTTTTATTATAATTACAATCATCACTTTCTCAGTATTTTGTGGCTGCCCCCTTGGCTTGTATGACTGCCTGAAGTCTCCGCGGCATCGATTTGACCAGCTTGTCGCAAGTTTCCGCACTCACAGCTTCCCAGGCAGTGGCGATGTTCTGCTTCAGTTGGTCCAGCGTAGTAGGCTTTCTGTCGCGAATTTTCCGCTTGACGATGGCCCAAAGGTTTTCAATGACATTGAGGTCAGGCGAGTTGGCCGGCCATGCCAAAACTTCAAGCTGTTTTTTAGTGAACCAATCTTTGGTCGACTTTGCCGCATGAGCCGGTGCAAGATCCTGTTGAAATATGAAGTCTTCTTCGCCGAACTGTTCCTCAACAGTCGGATTCAGGAACGTTTCCAGAACATCTTGATATACGGCAGCATTGACAGTCTTCTTGAGGAAGCAGAGTTTCCCTACACCTCGAGCGGACATGCATCCCCAGACCATAACGCTCTGGGGAAACTTGACGGATCTTTTCACGCACTCGTGGTTGTAGGTTTCGCCACCACGACGCCAGACACGAGGACCTTGGTCACCGAAGGAGATGCAGAAGCGTGATTCGTCACTGAAGACCACTTTCTGCCAGTCTTCAGCAGTCCACTCGCCGTGTTCTTTGGCCCACTTCAGCCTTTTCTCCATTTGTTTCTTGTTCAGCATCGGTTTTACTGCTGGAACGCGAGATTTGAAGCCGAGTTCGCGCAGACGACGGTAAGTGGTTGATCTGGAGACGTCAGCGCCGGTCTGCTTGTTCCACAAGTCGGTGAGCTCGGAAGTGGACTTGAACCGGTTGCTGACTGCGATCTTTCTCAGCTGCTTGTTGTCGCGAGCAGAAGTTTTTCGGACGCCGGAACAGTTGGTGCGCTTGCTGCAGTTTTTCTTGAGAGCTTTGCAGACGGAAGACTGGCTGATGCCGAGCTGCTCAGCAATTTTAGTTTGGGTCAAGCCTTGTTGGCGAAGGGCTTGAATTTGAGCCACTATTCCGGTTGAGAGGTCGCGCTGCTTACCCATGATTGATTTTACAACTTAGAAATTCTACTCAACCCTGACTTTATACTGCACAGTGAACACTCTTCACAGAAAACAAAAATTCGAGCATTTTGGAAACCTCAGCTGAGCAAATTTTTTTCCAGGTAACGAGTTCTGTGATTAGTCTAACGAGTAGGACAGGTGCGGTGAACACCTGATTTGCTTTCTGCACAAAAAATGCATTCAAAGAATTTCATGATTGCAAAATTATTCTAATTCGTTGACCAGCACCTGTATTACGATTTGATGTTAAGTTACAGTCTTGTTTTTAAGAAAAATAAAAACATGCATTACATTAGATTTAGTTTTTTTAAAACTGTTTTTGATATCAAGAAATCACATTTTGCATACAGTACCTACCCACTGTTATGAGCTGGTCGATGCCTGCTATGATCCGCATGCTCTCCTCTTCTCGGCTCCTCACTCCCCATTCACCCTCCCGAGGCTTGTACAAGATGTCGTTCATCTCTTCATCTGTGACTGGAACTCCTGCTCCCACTGACTCTGGCTGCAGAGCTAGAGCACCACCAAAAACCACAATGAGAAACCCAAACAATGAGCTGTTCCATGTACCTGTGTGAATGTCGTCACTTTGTTGATATTTTTTTATTCTAACATGAATAACGAATATAGACAGTTAAGCAGGAAAACATTAGGACCTTTTTTTAATAAATTAATAAAATTAGGCTGTATCCAACACACACAGACAAGAAGCAGTAGCCAATCACACACAGTGTACTCTCAGACAGAATCAACCGTCCACTTAGAGGACTGAATCAAGCCCTCATCAAAGAGACCCTGTCACAGCACTACGCACAGTATACACAAGTCCTGCAACTGTTGCTATACTCCTAGCAGAGGTAAAACTTAGTAGAGGAGTAATCATAAGAGATTACCATTTTCTGGAATAGCCTCAATGTCCCATGGACTGAGCTTCTCCGTTTCTCCGTTGTCCCACCTGCAGAAAGGCAACTGCATTAACTGCATCATACTTAAATAACGCAAACACACCAAAATATCTGTGCCTTACTTGACTTTGAAACTCTGGAAAAGGCTGTCGGGATATTCAGGCTGATACGGCTCCTGACAAACTATAGTCCCAAACCACCATGCGTCATCAATCACAGACCGGAAGCGATCATCTAAAAGGCAAGCAAAATTTGCCAATATTGAAATATTCAAAACCATTTTATACAAGACACATTATTTTCCAAACAAGGATCATACAGGGCTGGTGTGTGTAGCACTAGTTTGTTTTTTGGAGGGAGTTATGTTTTGTATAGATTATGTTGTATACATATGAAGCAGTATAATGACTTTATTACACCATCTCAACAAACATCACAGTGCAGTTTGCTGAATCAGGGACAAACTCAGATACATGTTGCTATTTACTATTTAAATAACCCTAAATTGTTCAAGTAAGTGTACAAATTTGATTAGACAAGTGCCTATACATATGGTATACTATGGTAAATAAAGAGCAGCCTTATCTGTAATTATCTTATTTTTATCAATTTTTATCATTAATTATTAGTTCTATCTAGATTAAGTAACCTTACAATGTTCAGCAAGGTAAGAAGTACATTGTTGGCATACTTGGCCTCCAAACCCTGTTGCGTGCCTCATCATAACTTTGACGGAGTACAAGAAAATCAATGACATCTGGCATATCATGGTACCTGCAGAAAACATGACATTACACTGTAATCAAAAACAAAGATGTCCTTATAGTCTAAAATAAAGAACATAAACACCCCTCCTCTTTCAACATAAATAAACAAAGATCAAACATACTTTACAGAAAAAGACTGGTCCGTTATTTGGCCTGTTCCAGGGTCAATCTGTGTCAGTTTCAAAGTACAAAGAGTTGGAGGACACACTTCATATTTGATTCCAGTTATTTGAACAAACTCTTGATCCTAATAATAAGAAAAAAACATTAATATTAATATATAGTAACGGAAAACAATTGAATGTTGTACTATCAGAAGACCACACAGTGACAAATCACACCATGTTAAATCTTGTTAGAAATGTTGCCACATGCTATTGCATGGTTTATATTAAATATATATTATGTGTATTTGCAGAATCTGCAGTATGACAAGATTTCAGTACTGCAAACAGCTAGACTTATCTTACTTGACCTGTAGGAAAACAAAAGACTGAAATATTTTATGTGGACGAGAAAAACTATCAATGTTATTTCTGCCACACTTTCTACTTCTTTAGTTGCTGTTGCACAGCAAGCATATTATTGTACACAAGGGGACACTTACTCTCAGTTGCATCTTTCTCCATGGCTGCTTATCCAAATTTATAGGGTAAAGATTACTCTTGCATACAGCTTCCAGATAGGCCTCATGACCTTGACGGAAGTAGATCACCTATAAGCAACAAAACACTCAAATATAATAAAATGTTATGTTATGTAAACAGAGTATGAATTAAGATTGGCAGAACAGCAAAACAAACCTCATCTCCCATTTGCGGGACAAACGGGGACTTCCGAGGAACAACGTCAGTAATCCAGGGTGAGGGACGGAACTCGCTGGACAGTTCTCTGTTCACAGAGGGTCTTGGTTTTGGATTCTAAGATTTTTGGAAGAAATTATGAATTAAATACATTAAGATTCAGAGGTATTCAAACTGTAGGGATAAATAGAATTGCAGGGGGGGTGGTAGAAGCAAGATTTGTATACTTTTTGCTATCCAAACTAGTAATGTTGCCTAATTATATTTTTATGCTAAATGGCGTTAATAATTTAGCATCATGTGTTGTCACCTTGTGACAAGTTGGAACTGTAAATTAAGCTTGTGTACAATTGTCCAAATTAGCCTTCCAGTTGGTTGAGGCTACAGACGTGAAGGAAATCACAAAAGCCTACACACTGACCCACAGCATTTTTTTTTAGTTTACTTTGGTTTAAAGCCAGTGTGCATGTCAGTGTAAAAAAGGGGAAAAGAAAGAGAGAGACAAACAAACAAATAGACCAGGATTACAAACTGTATATACACAAAAACAAGAACATGTCTCATGTTTTTATAAAAACACTGCTCAAACAAATAAAGGGAACACTCAAATAACATATCCTAGATCTTAATGAATAAAATATTCTCATTAAATACTTTGTTCTGTACATAGTTGAATGTGCTGACAACACAATCAAACAAAAATCATCAATGGAAATCAAATTTATCACACACGGGTGGCACGGCTTAGTGGTGCCTCTCAGCACTGCGGTCTTGGGTTCAAGTCCCTATCTGGTTGGAGTTTCCATGTACTCCCTTGTGTCTGTGTGGGTTTCCTCCCGGGACTCCGGTTTCCTTCCACAGTTCAAAAACATGGAGATCAGGTCAATGGCCCAGAAAATTGCTCTAAATTGCCCAGAAAATGTAATACTCTAAATTGATCTGGTAAATTGGATACTCTTTTACATTACATTACATTTGGCAGACGGTTTTGTCCAAAGCGACTTACAATAGTAAAGTACATAAAGTAATAGAAGTTAAAGGTAAAAAACATCTTTAGATAGGGCCTAAAGGAGGTCACAGGGAATAATAGGATAAAGGAGTGAAGGAGGGGAAGAAGGAAATGAGGTTAGAAGTAGTTAGTGTGTTAGAGGTGTTAGGAGAGTAATTGATCTTTGAAGAGCTCTGTCTTCAGGAGTTTATTAAAGATAGTGAGAGATTCTCCTGATCTGGTAGTAGAAGGTAGTTAGTTAGAGGTGTTAGGAGAGTAAGTGCTCTTTGAAGAGCTCTGTCTTCAGGAGTTTATTAAAGATAGCGAGAGATTCTCCTGATCTGGTAGTGGAAGGTAGTTTGTTCCACCTTTGGTGAACTCTGTATGAGAACAGTCTGGATTGCTTTGTGTGAATGTTTGGTAAAGCGAGGCAACGTTCATTGTAGGAGCGCAGCGGCCGGGAGGTAGCGTAAGCCTTCAGTGTTGGGGTGCAGGAAAAAATCAATTCGGCACAGTTTAAAAAGCTCCGCGGCACAGTTTAAAAGCTCAGCGGTACAGTTTAAAAAGCTCCGCGCGTCAGTGCGCAACAGAGGGGTGTGCATGCTAAAATCTAGTGTATTTAGTATCTTCTCTGCTTGTTACGTAATTATAGCCTATCTAGTTCCACTCTTGACCTTGTGGCTGTATTACGTTGATAAGTGTTTTCCAGTTTTAACAATGTCTTAATTTTAGAAATGAATTCAGGATTAGTTAACCATGCTAGAAATTAGCCATTCATTATTTTGGCACGGTCACTATGTTGCAAAAAAGATTAAATACAGTAAGGAACCTAAGTTTATTGTTTAAAATAAATGTTCTATTTGTTTACATTGTCCTTTCATCTTTTTATCTTCTCACATGATTTAAACAAAATTTATATGCCATTTGATTTGAAAAATCGTTCCAGAATTGAATTTTTTTTTTAATTGAATCGTGACCCCAAAAATCGGAATCGAATCGAATCGCCAGACACAGAGATTCGCACCCCTATTCAGGAGTGAATGCAGGTAGGAAGGAGCTGTTCTGTCATCACCTTGTAAGAGCTTTGAATTTGATACGAGCTGCAACTAGTGGCCAATGGAGCTCAATGAGCAGTGGGGTGACATGTGCCCGTTTTGGCTGGTTGAAGACCAGACGTGCTGCTGCATTCTGGATCATTTGGAGTGGTTTTACTACACAGACCGGGAGGGCAGTTAGTATGGCATTGCAGTTGTCGAGGTGTGAGATGACCACTGCTTGTAACAGGAGTTGGGTGGCCTCTTGTGTTAGAAACTGTAAAATTTGTATAAAATGTTATACAGCAGGATCGAGCAACTGAGGCGTGCATGAAGGAGAGCTGCTCATCAACCATAACACCCAGGTTCCTAGCAACCTTTGTCGGGGAGAGAGTCGATGGTTATAGTAAAGTTGTGTTGAAAAGTGGAGTTATGTAATATACCTAAGTTTTGGGAGTTGATCCAGGCCCTCACTCCTCCCACTTTCTTCCCTATTTAAATCGTCACTTACTCTCTACATGCTCGTTGAACAACCTTGCAGTTGAACGACCCCGCGATTGAACTGCCTCGCAGTTGATCTACCTCGCCTGCAGCGTTGACTCCCGCTCCTTACCTGGTCCACGATGGTACTCCACCTCTATGTCTTCTGCAGCTGGCGTCCAACCTCGAGTCTCCTCTTCTGGCTCCTCGGCCCAGTCTGGCCGCTACCGAAAGGTTCCCTCCGGACTTCTCTCCCTCTCTCTCACCTCTACCGCTCCCAGCGCCGCCGCTGCCGGCTCCCACGCCGCCGCTGCTGCCGCCGCCCACGCCGTTACTGCTTTTGCTCCCAGCGCCGCCGCCCACGCCGTTACTGCTTCCGCTCCCAGCGGCCACGCCACTGCCGGGGCCTACACCATTACCCCTGCCAACGCCGTTACCGCTGCCGCTCCCGGCAGCCACGCCACTGCCGGCGCCAACACCGTTACTGCTGCCGCTTTCCACTCCATCGCCCCCCGTCTTCCCACCCCGTCTTCCCACTCCATCGCCGTCACCCCACCCTCATCGCTCCTTCATCTATGCGGATATGTCTGAGAGACACTGTGATATCCGTACAGAATGATCTTCAGGTGAGAATGACAGGTATAACTAGGTGTCTGAGACACCCTTGTTTGAGAGTAAAGTTAGGAGGAAGTCATGGTTGACTGTGTTGAAGGTGGCCGAGAGGTCCAGCAAAATACTCTAAATTGATCTGGTGTGTATGTGTAAAGTGTGCGGTATGTATGTAAGTTTGTGTGTGTGTAAGTGTGTGTAAATGTATGTATGACTGTGTGCCCAGATATAGATTGGCACTCTGTAGTGCTGTAGTGCCCAATGCAGTCCTCCAGGTGGTTTCCGGTTGAACGTACGCTGTGCTCTATTGGCTGCCATTTCTCACCGGTGTGTGGAGGAGTGTTGATGTGTGTGCTGTAATGTGTGTAAAACGTGTAAATTGTAAAGCATCTTTGGGTTTCTTTGGAGCCCTCCCAGCTGGCATCAGGCGGAAGGCAGTGTACACCCTGGACAGGCCGGCAATCCATCGCAGGGCAGACAGACACACAGACACATTCACTTACACACTCACACCTAGGGGGCAATTTTACCCAACATCCAATTAACCTAAACATGAAAAAACCCGGGTCATCCCAGCCAGGAATCGAACCCAGGCCGTCTTGCTGAGTTAAAAACAAGTTAAAATGAGGCTCAGTAGTGTGTGTGGCCCCCACATGCCTGAATGACCTCTCTACAGTGCCTGGGCTGCTCCTGATGAGACAGCGGATGTTCTCCTGAGGAATCTCCTTCCAGACCTGGATTAAAGAGTCAGTCAACTCCTGGACAGTCTGTGGTGCAGTGTGGTGTTGGTGGATGGAGCGGGACATGAGGTCCCAGATGTGCTGGATTGGATTCAGGTCTGGGGAACGGGTAGGTCTGTCTATAGCATCATTGTCTTCATCATGCAGGAACTGATGACACACTTCAGACACATGAGGTCTAGCATTGTCCTCATCAGAAGGAACCCAGGACCCACTGCACCAGCATATGTTCTTACAATGGATCTGATGATTTCATCCCGGTACCTAATGGTATTCAGAACACAGGTCTGTGCAGCCCTCAAAGGAAATGCCTCCTGACACCATTACTGACCTACTGCCAAACCGGTCATGCTGGAGGACGTTGCAGCAGCAGAATGTTCTCCACAGCGTCTCCAGACTCTGCCACGTCTGTTACATGTGCTCAGTGTGAACCTGCTCTCATCCATGAAGCTCCAATGGCAAATTTGCCAATCTTACAGTTCACTGGCAAATGCCCATCGCCCTGCACAGTGTTGGGCTGTGAGCACAACCCCCATCTGTGGGCCCTCATACCATCCTCATGGAGTCGGTTTCTAATCGTTTGTGCAGACACATGCTCGCTTGTGGCCTGCTGTAGGTCATTTTGCAGGCCTCTCGCACTGCTCCTCCTGTTCCTCCTTGCACAAAGGAGGAGGTAGCGATCCTGCTGCTGGGTTTTTGCCCTCTTACGGCCCCCTCCATGTCTCCTCGTGTACTGGCCTATCTCCTGGTAGTGCCTTCAGCCTCTGGACACTACGCTGACAGACACAGCAAACCTTCTTGCCACAGCTCGCATTGATGTGCCATCCTGGATGCACTACCTGAGCCACTTGTGTGGGTTGTAGAGTCTGTCACATTCTACTCTGAGTGTGAAAGCACCACCAACATTCAAAAGTGACCAAAACATCAGCCACAAAGCATAGGTGGTGAGAAGTGGTCTGTGGTCCCCCCCTGCAGAACCACTCCATCATTGAATGTGTCTTGCTAATTGCCTCTCATTTATACCTGTTGTCTGTTTCTATTCCACAGCAGGTGAAACTGATTGACAATTAGTGTTGCTTCCTAAGTGGACAGGTTGATTTCACAGAAATTGGATTTACTTGGAGTTACATTGTGTTGTTTAAGTATTCCCTTTATTTTTTAAACAGTGTATTGAGTATATCTTTTGATGCAAATTGCACCCAAAGTATTAATATTTCGCGTGGCCAATGTTATTTTCCAGCACTGTTTCAACTGTCTTGTGTATGAAGTTCACAGGTTGCTACTAGAATCCTCTTTCACTCCTTCATGACAACATTACAGAGCTGGTGGAGGTTAGAGACCTTGTGCTTCTCCATCTTCTGTTTTCTTCTGTTTAAGGAAGCCCCACTGATGCTCAATAGAGTTTAGGTCTGGATAAATGCTTGGCCAGTCTATTACCCTCAGGTTTCATGCTCTGCTTTAGAATGTCACAGTACATGCTGGCATTCATCATTCCCTCAATAAACTGTAGCTCCCCTCAGCCAGCAGCAATCATGCAGATCCAAACCATGACACTCCCCCACCATGCTTCACTGTAGGCAAGACATCCTTTTTTTTTTTTTTTACTCATCACCTAAGTGCCATCACACACGCCTGAGACCATCTGATCCCACCCCCCAAAATTCTCTTGGACTCACCAATGGTTCCAGTAAGCCATGTTCTTTGCCCGATTGTCTTTAGCAAACTGTTTGCAGACTTTCTTGTGCATCGTCTTTAGAACCCCTTCTGGGAAGACAGCTATGCAGACCAGTTTGATTAATACAGCATGTGGTCCGAGTATCGACAGACTGACTCCCCACCCCTTTAACCTCTGTAGCAATGCTGGCAGCACTGTATTTTCAGAAGCAAACCTCTGGATATGATGCTAAACACATGTATTTCAACTTCTTTAGTTGATGGCAAGATGTGGCAAGGCCTGTTCTGAGTGGAACCCGTCCTGTTAAACTGTTGTATTCTCTTGGCCAAACTGCTGCAGCTCTCTTACAGGTTGGTCAGGGTGGGTCTTGTTAAAGCATAGGTCATCTTTATGTAGAACAACAATTTGCACATCCTTAGAGAGTTCTTTGCCACAAGGTGCAGACTAACAGCAAATTTAATAGGCCTGCTCTCCATTTCCATTGGAGACCTTGTAACACTACTGAGTCACATGGCACTGGGGAGGGAAAAATTGTTGATTGGGCACAATTAGACAATTTTCACTTAAGGGTGTACTCATTTTTGTTTCTAGCAGTTTAGACATTACTAGCTGCGTGTTGAGTTATTTTGATGGCACAGAAAATGTACACTCTTATAAAAGCTATACACTGTCTACTTTACATTGTAATAAAGTGAATCTATTTACAAATCTAATTATAAAAATTTGAGGGGTGTACTGACGTTTGTGAAATACTGTACGTGTTTGTCGAAGATCTGATGATCAAACTAAAGAAATAACTAGAAATAACAGACAATTTACCTTTGGCATTTTGCTTTTCATCTTGTTCTTAAGCTTCTGAGGTGAAGACTCTGCTTCTTTACTCCTGCTTTGTTCCTTTTGCTTCTCTTCTACCATGTTGTCTCCTTCATCATCATCATCGTGCTCTTCCTCTTCTTCCTCCTCATCCTCGTCCTCGTCCTCCGAACTGCTGATTTGTCTGCGAGCACGTCTTCGGGAGGACAGAGCTGGTTGTACAGTGATTCCAGCATCAGCCGTCCAGTCTGAGCATTCACTGGATGAACGGCTTCAGTCAGGAACACACAAATCAGTAAAAGTGAAAATTTAACTCATATTGCATCATTTTACTAAAACAAACATAGATCAAAAAGTTTTGGACTACCTTGAGATACAATTCATAGGGTTTTTTTGTTTGCTATACTGGAGCATCAGGTACAGCAGTTTAATTATTGTAAGTCACCATCTGATTTAAAAAGTAGATAATGTTTGTATAATGATCTTATGATTGGAAAATACAATATGTCTTCAGGTTTAAGGTAGCCCCTGTCATAAGCATTCAGAAATATATTATTTGTGTGTATGTTTACCTTGAGCTGTCACTTCTCCACTCCTCTTCCTCCTCATTTGAAGAGTCCATCTCACTTCCTTCCATTTCATTGTCCTATACAGCGACACAATCCACAGACATGTGTTTAATATAAAGATTTATTTTTTCCAAAATAGATCTATATATATTTTAAACACTATAAACGCCAACTAAACAGATGCAAAAAGGGACTGGAATTCATGCTATAAAGAATTAGAATTGCAAAAAATAACTGTGAAAAAAAACAATTAAACAAACAAACAAAAACAAAGACAGGAAGTGAAAGTGCGCTGTACCTCGGAGGAAGCAGTCTCCTCTCCCTCTTCACAGGAGAACTCTATATAATCCCTTACACCATCTTTGCTCACCAAATGCTTCTGACGCTTACGGGACTGAGCTTGCTTGGTACACACTCCGTCATCATCAGAGTCATCCTGCACGTACAGCAATTACACACAAACACACAGGCTAAAAAACACAGTTGGGTAATTAATTTACCATTAGGACACAGTAACTTAAAAGGAGATTTCATTTTAAATGTTATCAAGTGTTACAATAAATGGGTCATTTTATTGTCACAGCCTTTTACATTATAAACTGTGTGCAGAATAAAAGCCCATAACATCTGTTTTTGCAAGGCCAAAAGTCTTGTCTCTTTAAATGATTCAATCAATCATAGATACCTGTAACAAATTATGCGTATTACAGAAGTGAGGAAAAAAAAAACGTGCAGGGAAAGTGAGAAAGCCCATAGGGGCTTATATACTTAATTAGTACTTAATTACAGCACAATTTATAGTTCAATTTATCACAGCAAGTTTTACTGTTAGTAAAATGTTCTTTTTCTGGAATGCAGTGTTTCTTTTAAGCCAGATGTACTGGGACACACACCTTTCAAAGAGTTCAACTTTTGTCTCATTGGTCTACAGAATGTTTTCCCAAAAGTCTTGGGGATCATCAAGATGTGTTTTGGAAAAATTGAGACGAGCTTTAATGTTCTTTTTGCCGAGGTTTTCGGTTTTCAGTGGTAGGAACTCTGCCATGAAGGCCATTTTTGTCCAGTCTCTTTCTGATGGTGGAGGCATGAACACTGACCTTAACTGAGGCAAGTGAGGACTGAGGTTCTTTGGATGTTGTTGTGGGGTCTTGGATTCCCAAAGCTTTGGAAATGGCTTTATAACCCTTTCCCGACTGATAGATCTTAACTACCTTTTTTCTCAATTGTTCCTGAATTTCTTTGGATCTCGGCATGATGTGTAGCTTTTAAGGATCTTTTGGTGGACTTCACTTTGTCAGGCAGGTCCTATTTAAGTGATGTCTTGATTGAGAACAGGTGTGGCAATAATCAGGCCTGGGTGTGGCTAGAGACAGTGTACTCAGGTGTCAGAAACCACTGTGACAGTATGTTTTAACAAGGGGCTATTACTTTTTCACACAGGGTCATGTAGGTTTGGATTTTTTTTCTCACTTAACACCTTCATTTAAAAATAGCATTTTGTGTTTACCTGTGTTGTCTTTGACTAATATTTATATTGGTTTGATGTTCCGAAACATTTAAGTGTGACAAAATAAATCAGGAAGGGGCAAAACACTCTCACACCACTGTATTTACCTACAGTACTGATATAAGTTATAGAAAATTGTATTGTATAGAATAATAAGCTTACCTTGAATGTCCCTTGTATTATTCTGCGTTTTTTAGTACTGTAGACAGCAATCTCCTCTTCACCTTTTGCTATGCGGTAAGACTCCTGAGACCTGTGAAAAGTTGAAATACGTTATCTTTACAAATCTTTAGAGTTTACTTGAACTTATGATTAATTTGCTTTGCCGGTAAGAGGTTTATTATGGAATCACTTAAATAGAACCTGTCTAACAACATGAAGCAGCTAAAAGAAATTCAAAAACAGATGAGAAAACAGTCATTGATCATCTGTCGGTTTAGAAAAGGTTACAAACTCAATTTCTAAAGCTTTGGGACGGCAGTGAACCTGCCTTGCTGCTTTAGGGCTGGACAATTTCCTATAATAAATGGAATCAGGAATTCTGCCGTTTACCAGACAATCCTAAAGGAGAATATCCGGCCATCTGTTCATGACCTCAAGCTCAGGTGGTTTCTGCAGCAGGACAATGACCCAAAGCACACAACCAAGTTCACCTCTGAATGGCTTTAAAAAAATGAAGGTTTTGGAGTGACCTAGTTACAGTCTGTTTGAGATGCTGTGGATGATCCTAAACAGGATGCTGAAAATCCTCCAATGTGTCTGAATTAAAACAATTCTGTAAAGAAGAGTGGAACAAAATTCCTTCAGAGTGATGGGAAAGACTCGTTATCAGTTATCAGTAAGGCTTGATTTCAGTTGTTGCTGCTGAGGGTGACACAACCAAGTTATTAGATTTACCAAACACTTTTCACACAGGGGACGATTTTTCCTTTAATAAATAAAATTATAATTTTAGTGCTTTTTATATATTTTTTTTTATTGATGTTAAAGTTTGTTTCATAATCTGAAAAAATATGCAACTAGGCAACAATATAAAACTGTCCTGTTAAAAAAAAAAAAAAAAATGTGATTGCCCCAAGAATGACTAGAACCGGTCACAGCTACAGGTCCTAGTTTTCAGGCCTGGTGTAATAATCAGAATAATAAGAGTAATCAGAAATGGGAGGAGAGCTGCTAGATTTGCATTGGATAGGATCTTACCTGTATGAACTGAAAGTGAGTTCAGGTACCACAACTCTGCGACGCCAAGCCTGCAGGTCTCTCTCTGTGGCCATCTGACTGCGAGGGGCATTCTGATGCATCTGCCGCACTCCCTCCACCTGTCCACTGCGCCGGAGTCCAACATTAGGAGGAGACTGCACTTCCATACGTTCACTTAGAGACACTGTATAAAAAACAGCAACACAAAAAGGGAACCAACTTAAGAAAACCTTTCAGTCTCAAACAAAAAACACTAACACTAACTAATGTTGCATATTTATGCTAATTGCTCCAAAAAATGTATTACTCATTAAAATACAATAGGGATCGGTAAGTCTGAAAAGCTATTTCCCAACTGCCTCAAAACTACAAAATATACATCAAAAATACATCATTTTACTATACACTGCTCACTGTTTAAGCCATTCAAAAAGTTCCTGATTGCTTGATTGTTTCAAGTAACCACCAAATAAACAATATGCATTACAATGCAAACAATATTACTCAATCAGAAAGAACCAGAAAAAATGATTATACAAGTTATGGATAATATGCAGGTATCGAAACAAAAGAAATGGCAGTAACACTGCCATTGGATCATCCATCCGAGCTCTGCTCATAAATTTCTGCTGTAGAAATTTCAGCTTTTGTTTTCTGGTATTTACAGCTAGATCTAATACACAGTTCAGAAGATAGCACCTTCTGTCTGAACTCACTCATTTATCTTATGAGCAAAAGTATTGAAACATCTCACTGTTAGGTGTGTGTTGTTGACCAGGTGTTTCCTGATACATTAATTATTTAAACAACAAACAAAAAACTAGAGAACTTTATAAAAAAAAAAAAAAAACAGCAAATCTGAGCTGAGAGAAGCTGGAAAATCAATCGGAACCATTGCACAAATATTGTCCGTAACTAGTGCAATCAATTTGGAATGTCCTAAATAAGAAAGTAGTCACTGGTGTACTAAGCAACAGGTGTTAAACAGTAAGGCCAGGAAAAATCACAGCATACAGAAACATTGCAAGTGCTGTAAAGAAAAAAAACCCTAAAACAATGGTTAGTATCAGCAACAGCAGGAGTGAAGATATTACAATCTACTGTTCACAGAAGACTTCATGAACAAAAATAGAGGCTTAACCAGAAGATGAAAACCACTATTAACAAGACAATTAACAAGGTCAGTCTGGAATTTACCAAGAAATACAGAGACACACCTTTCGACAAATAATGAACTAATGAGACAAAATTACATTTACCAGCCTGATGAAAAGGATAAAGTTTGGAGAAAGAAAGGATCTGCTCATGATCTCAAACATACCATCTGTGAAAGGGGAGGGGCTTGTTAATCTTCATTTATGTAAAGTGAATTTCGAATTCTACAGAAACATTGTCTGTGAATTTAAAGAAAGATTACACCAAACTGATTCTTCATCATGCAGCAAAATAATGACCCAAACCCCACTGCAGCCTGGAAAATCATCACAGAAGAAGAATGCAGAAGGTTAGTGATGACAGTGGGTGATTCAGGTGTCAGACGTGATTCAGTTACTGCAAGCAAAAAGATTTTTTTTTTTAAGTAAATTAAAGGTTTTATTTACTTTAATTTACTTTAAGTTTATCTGTTTCAATATGTTTGCTCATAAGGAAAGTGGGTGGGTTCAGATAGGAGGTGCTGAATCTTCTGAACTGTGTATCAGATCCAGATAAAATAAATACCTGGAAATAAAAACTGAAATTTTGATCTCCTGCCTCATATTCATCTTTTAATGACAAATCTAAATGTTTTCAGTCTACAGCAGAAATAAAGAGATCGGCCTCACTGTTACAATACTTTTGGAGGGCACTGAATATTATATGGGTCATTTTAGCTCCAGATCAAGCACAGAAATTTTACATTTGATGTCAAATGATGAACACTCCAAGTATAATCAATTCCTTAGGCTCAACCTTTACCTTCAACAGCAGCTAGAGAGTTCAGAGAGTAAATCTGTACCTCTTCTCGGTGTTCCGGGGGCACCTACAAGGGCAGCTACAGCCTGTCCTCCAGCCCGCCTGTCCTGTTGTTCTTGGAGCTGGCGGATGGCATCGTCCAGAATGCTTCGGCGAACCTGAGGCTCCTCACTCTCTGCTGGCTGCTGACTGATCACCTGCTCCACGACCTCACCGTCACCTGAACAAACATGACGTGTGTGAAGTATCTGAAATCTGTTTGCAGACAATTATACAGGAATAGCAGGACAGGACAGATTATTTCCCTCTTTCAGTTACCAATCAGAAGCAGACCTGCTGACTTCTGGAACAGCTGCAGACAAATGACAAATTCCAAAACCGGGGATTTACAATGATTGTGTCAATCAGTAAAAGCACCAAGCACAGTAAACATATGCTACATAATATCTAGTCAAGCCAGAGCACTAGTGGTAAACAGTAAATTACATACTTTAGCACAGTGTCGAACGTAGTGATTGGTAGATCTTCAGAAAAGCAACAAGTGCTGAATAGGTAAACAAAGATTGTGTAAGATCTTTTATCAGCTACATCCGCTAGGGCCGTTACAGAAAACACAACTCACAGATCAAATCATGCTTTTCAACTGAAAGGTCTGCATAAATGAGAAAAAAAAAAGATTTTAGTAATATAACCTCTAAGCACAGCTATAGGATAAGCAGTACCACTTTAAAATAAGACTACCTTTATACAGAGTTTATACATGGATTACATTTAGTTTATTAATGGTTACTAATTAGGTTGCAAATGCCTTAAAAATCATTAATAATCAGTTATAACACATACATAGAAAGGGCAACAATGACCCGTTGTTTGCCAAACAGTGAACCCACAGCCATCTGTATTGTTGCCCTTTCTACGTATGTGTTATAACTGATTATTAATGATTTTTAAGGCATTTACAACCTAATTAGTAACCATTAATAAACTCATTGTAAACCATTTATAAACCCTTTATAAAGGTAGTCTTATTTTAAAGTGGTACCGGATAAGTCATATTGTTTTACTTTAAAACACATTGAAAGGACTCCATTACTCACGTGCAGCAGTATAGGGAACTCTTCCACTGCAGACTGTGCTAAGCTATATTACAGCCTGGAAGAGCATATCACAGCTCCACAGTGAACACTACTTATTTTCGTGCCAAGCCAAATGCTCATAAAATGTTAAAGACCTTAAACTAAACTGATTCATCTGGATTTCTGCTGAAGTGGTAGGTTTTGATTTTGGCACAAACAGCATTCATGGACTAAAACTGCCTTGTGTCAACAGTCCATGTTTGATGACATTACATTACATTTTGGCATTATGATGAATTGAACAGGAACTTGTGGCAAAATAGAAAAAGAACTAAAGAAAATAAATAAATAATAATAATAAAATAATAAAAAAAACCTGTTCACTCAAGATTTTTTGTTCTTAAATAAGAGAAGCTAAACAGACTTTTCTACGAAGAAACATCATCTAAAACATTTAAGCATATCTAAATCAAATATAAAAAACAAACTGCAAGATAAATAAAATTATTGTTATTTAACTTTGAATCAATGTTCACTTATAAGTAGGCCTGTCATGATAACATTTTCAGGATGATAAATTGTCTCAGAAATTATAAACAATAATAATGCCATTTTAAAGGGGCACTATAGAAAATGTTTTTTTCCTGCTTCTGGGTTCCCAAAGGAGCTTTAAGACAATGTGCCACACTAATAATATACTAGAATAATACCATTCCATCATTTTACAGTTAAACTAACTTTTTATTATTAAGAGCAGACATTGGGCTCCCAATATAAAAATATTCTATCCTACATAAATAAAACAAGAAACAACAAATAGTTTGAAGTAGGGATGCAGCGGTACAGTATGGCCACGGTTCGGTTCGTATCGCGGTTCTTGAGCCACAGTATCGGTTTGGTTTCGATATATCAATATTAGAGCTTAGATTCTCTGCCCGAACCCTACCCGACCCAAGATTTCCCACAACATTCAACCATGCCTGTCAAGTTTAGAATTTAAAAATTAGGAAAATTTTCCGTCGCCCACTTTAAGCCGTCCCACCAGCCCAACCGAGGTTCAGTATCTCTTACATTTTAAGACAGGTTGACAAGAAATCTAAAATTACCACCTGTGAACCACTTACACACTACAATTCGATGATCAGAATCTGATAGGTCTATCGTTGCTGACACTGAAATGTTGTGGACATCCCTTCATATGTAATTCTTATAATACAGCCTAAATGAAAACACTTTTCTAGATATTTAAGTCTTCACTTTTCTGTCAGGGATGCACTCTGTTATTTTTTTTAATTCAATGGATTTAAAATTGAACAAAGGGTGCACAAATTCTGCAAAATGAGCTTTTACTAAAGGACATGGACCAGATATATTCAATCAATAAATCCATTCCTCAATAAAGTATGCAAAACAGTACATCAACAATGGATTTCATGTAGCAATGTAATAATGTAAACAATTCACTTGTTTCTGATTTGTTCTTTTCCCTTTTATAATACAAAGGAACAAATTATTAAAACAAATATCCATAAATATCAGTTCAAAGGGGCCTACACAATTAATAATCTTTATTTAATATTCCTCTAGCAGGCAACAAAAACAGCTCGGGAGTACTTCCAGATAATAAAGTAAGTGGTGGTATGATGTGTCTAATACACTGATTTACATAATGATTGAGTTATGGTTCACAGTGGGCCAGACGGCGACAGGGGGCTTCCCCACAATGAACTGTCTCTGCGCTCCGCAAATCCAGCAAATTGATTGGCTGTTTCTCCTGAAAGGCGGGACTTTCTCCTTGAACTGGCACCATAATTCCTCATTAATACATTTTTTTATTTTTTATATATAATACGGGTAATTTACGGGAAAATACTAGTACGGGAGGACGGTGGGAAAGAGGGGTAAAATCCGGCAGTTTCCAGGCCAAAACGGGAGACTTGACAGGTATGCATTCCTCGGGTCAGGCTTTTAATGCTATTTTTATTTTATATAAAGCTCTGGGGTGATAATCACAATATAACCAAGTAACCAAGTATTATCATTAACGAAAACGAACGAAATAACAAAAACTGAAAGTAAAAAAAAAAAATAAAAATAAAAAAAAAACATTTTCGTTTTGCGGAGGATAAAATCAATCAATAAACCTCTCTCTCTCTAAAACAATTAAAACTAACTGATTCACCAGTTACACAATTAAATCACTCAGCCACACAAATGAGCACAGATTCACGTAGTGTCTTACTTGTAGCAACGTAGCCCAGCTGTGGAACCAGGTGTTCATCTGAAAAGTTTTCCCTTCCCGGCACCAGTCTCTGATACTTTGGGGGATGAGGGTTACCATCCACATCTACCAGGAAGGGTGGAGGCATGAGGTGAGGAGCTTGCTGGGTTTGCTCATCCAGAACGAAACCATTAGAGTCTCTGATCAATGGTCGGTAGTCAGTGTGAAAAAACACCTGATCCGGAAGCTGAAGGTTGTTTTCAAAAAGAATTCTGGTGAGGCACTGAAATCACGATTTTTACCAGTTGTTCTTTAGAATCATACACAGCACATTTAAGATGTCTAAGCAATGTGTACCACTTTTCCACAAACATAACATGTAGGAGAGTTATAGAACCGTGTCACTGCAGTTATCTAGAAAATACTGACTCAAACCACAGGAAAGAGGATAATTGTAGGATGTAGAGATAGTAATTAGAAAATCATTTGCTGGCACAGTTAAATCTTAAAAATAGTAAAGTGATGAAAGAACTTTTTAAACTAATGTTCTTTTTTACACAGATCAACACTCTCACCAAGTTTATAACGAACATAAGACAAACCTTTTCATAGGGTTTAGAACTTCCAAATCCAAAAATCACCAGATGCCCATGAGAGTCCGTGCAGGCAAAGCGGTGACCATCAGGAGTGAACTTGCAATCGAATACAGCACCATGTCCTTGCCCTTCAATCTGCCCAGACAGCATTACAAAACATTGGTCAGAATTGTATAACAGCATAGTAACAAGAAAGTCTACATGTATTTGCAACCACAGGTTAAAGAGAGAAATCAGAAAAATGTGAGGTCTCCAGACAGTTTTATCGCTAATGACTTCCATTTATTTATGCTTTTTTCATTGCCATAACACACACACACACACACACACACACCTCTTTGGGGGACTGAAACATTCTAGCCCATGTGCAATTCGTGTAACTGGAGGCTTCCACTAGAGGGCAGAACGTAGAAAGGGCTTCGGGAATTACACAATGTAAACATGGCAAAGGGCTTCCTGATTTAAAAGATAAAAACATGCTACAACGGCTACACTAACCCTAGCGGTTTTGTGTGTATTGCATGTCATGTTCATTTTTGAAGGATGTGCATGACCTACGCTCCAAACAGATGCAGGATACGCATAGCCGCCTTGATGCGTGTATTTAACAGCAAGTATATTTCTACCTTTACTGGTATTTTTATGCTCCTATTTTAAGCAATGCTGCAGCATGGTATTTAATGAACTAAGTAGACTCAGAAAAGCACTAAAATACATTGCTACAACATGAATGGCAATAATCTTTCTCCAAGTATTGCGAGGATATTGCATTGTCTTTGAGTAATGGTCAGATAATACAGATTTTGGCAGATACGTAAAAAAAAAAAGTGGTATTGGTGCATCCCTAATTGTGAATAACTCCTCAATCAGAGAAAAGAACTGAGCATGTAAAAGTATTTTACTTATAATATTAATAACTATCCACACAAAAAACATTTGGGTGAACTATAGACAATCATATACCACATAAATAAACCTCAGATGTTTGCAAGATAAAACAGGCATACTGTACCATGTTAAAATAATGCTGAGTCTTGGTGCCTTTCACAAGGTCCCATATGAAAACATTCCCATCATGTCCTGCAGAAAGCATGACTCTAGGGTCATATGGATGTGGCTCTAGCACAAATACTTCTGCCTCATGACCCTGTGAAGAGTGTATTAAGTTATAGTGTTTCACATCAGCAACATAAACTGGTAATAGCTTGTTCTATCTGAAGTAAGGACATTTCAATAAGTAAATTAAATAAATACTGATCATATTCTAATATTCTCAGCTGTATATGAACTTTACACATCTTAAACAAAAGGTAAATTATGAAAGTATGATATATGAACATTTAATGTATTATTTTTTAGCTTGTGGGCTCTATAGTGCAGGTCTAGGAAACAGCAGTTCTTAGGAACTAAGGAGGTGAAACTGAGGTCCATAACTTCAGGAAACTCTTAGAAGTGCTCATTTGATGGTATGACATTTACATCACATTTACATCCTGGTAAGAAATACCAAGGCAACTGTCCTTTGCCTTCAGTCAAGCATCATGGTGGTGGTAGCATCATGGTCTGCGGCTGTATGAGTGCTGCAGGCAGAGGCAACTGGGCCACATGGCAGATTTCCAACATGATATAGACCCAAAACACATCTCCAAAATGAAAACTGCAGAGGAAGCTGAAGGTACAGGCAATGGAATGGCCAAGTATGTCTCCAGATTTGAGCATCCATGAGGCATTCTTTAGACGTATTGGAGGACAGAAGGTCTCTAACATCCATCAGCTTTGTGAAAGAATGGAGGAGGGAGAGGATTTCTATAGAAGTCTGAAGCTCTGGCAATCTTCATGAACTTTATCAAGAGGGTTGAGGCAACGCTAGATATTTGTAGTCACAAAAAATATTGACACAATTTGGCCTTTTTTCACTGATTTTCTTTAGCCTTCCACCATTAAAATAAAAATGGAATATTTTTAAATGATATAAAAATGATACCTTTAAAACATGCAGCAACTGTCCTGTGTAGGAATTCCACACTTTGAGATGATGATTATTAACAGCAGTGATGACTGTACTGTCATGGCGATCCCAGGACACCATGGTAACCTTGGGTTTAAAAAAACATTCTTCTTCTGATGCTGGAACAGAGCTGTGTTCATAGCCAGAAAGGGGGGGAAAAAATCAACAATACTGTTACAGAGACGCATCTAGAAAGTGCAAAACAACAGATACAGTTGTGGAAACATCCTACCCAGGCAGTGTAGCAGACATGTCCAGTAAAATGCTTCTCCACTGGTGTCTCTGATGCAGCTGCCAGATGCGGGCAGTCCCATCACGACTGCCACTTACAAATCTGAGAGAACACATTTAATAAAATAATAAAATAAAAAAAGAAGGAAATGAGCATATTTTTAATTTACACTTGCACGCACACTTCAGTTCAAGAACTGTTTTTTTTTATAGAAAATGTACAAAAATATCAATATATCACTTAATCTATCATTTAAAGAAACCCTGTGAGCAAGAGAAAAATTCAGATAGTCATATGACCATCACTACAGCTTCATACGTTTGTACTATTACTACAGGGATCAGCAGCAGTGATGGCCTGTGGTTTGTAACGGTGTGGGTGTGGCAGGGGCTGCAGCTGCTGAGAAAGTGCTTCTTAATAGACTGTCTGTAGATATCAGTCTTTCCTAATCCACTAATTCTTGTACAGCCTGGACCCCAGCTGTAGGCAACAGCACCAAGTCTAGGCCTCTCGAAATGATTAGATCATTGTACGATAAATGAACATGACGTCAATGCTGTGTTCACTTCCCTGTATTTAAGTTTTAGCCAGTCATGCTGTTCTGATCTCTTGCCTGCTCTGCCCAATACTGGCAGTCCAGCACTCCAGTAAACAGTAAAAAAAACTATATATATTATAGTTTAATATATATATTATATATATATTATAAATAATTTGATCCAGGATTCCAAAACCAGGATCTTTTCTGAAGACTGAGTTAATTTGGCATAAAATATTTTCTTTTAGACAGCCTGCAACCCGATTTTGGTTCCAATAACTGAAAGTACAAGAACCATAAAGAAAACCCTCATACAGGACAATCCTGGAAGAAATCCTGGTGGAGGCTGTAACAGACTTGATACTGGGAAGGAGATTCAAGACAATGACTCTAAACATACAGCCACAGTGCAATGGTTTAGATAAAAGACTAATTATATGTTAGAATGACTCAAGTCCTGTCTTAAATCCCATTGGGTTTCTGTGGCAAGACATGTAAATTGCTTCAGTTCACAGACGCTCTCCATCCAACCTGGCTGAGGTTGAGCTGTTTTATAAAGAAGAATGGACAAAAAAAATTCTAGATGTGCAAAGCTGGTAGAGATATATCCCAAAAGACTTGCACCTGTAATTGCAGTAGAAGGTGGTTATGCAAAGTGTTGATATAGTGGGGCTAAACACTTTTGCACTTTTTTTCAGATTTTTATTTAATAAATGTTTTAAGGTGATAAAATGTGAAAAAGTTCAAGGGGTATGAATACTTTTGCAAGCCACTGTATTACTGAACTGATTGACTGTGTTCATACTAAAGTTTCAATATAATATATTTTTTGTTTATATTATAAAGACTAACTTTTTTTCTTCGTGTACCAAAATTGCGAGCTCCAAACTGTAGTGTACAACGTACCATAACTTCTGTGTATTGTTACACTACTAATTAAATTCAGTACAGTGTAATATTACCTTCAGGTCAAAAAACAGTCATGTACATATATTTTTTTCAAATATATCTATGAAATCACTACATACCTCTCTCCTATATTGCAAAACTGGATACTGTCAACTTTGTCCTAGAAAAAAAAAATGTGAGTAGAAAACTAGATCCACATTTTATCACAGTGGTCTAAAAAAGTTTAATACAAAATGCAACCTATTAAAGCCAATTAAAATAAAAGTTCTTACTGTGTGAGAATTAAGTTCTGCCATTTTCTCAGGACTTCCACTGCCCAAGTAGTAAATCCTAATTATATCATCTGTGCTGCCTGTAGCCAAGAACATCCCACCTGATTGAAATAAAATATACATAGTACTTTTATTCTATATAAAAGGAACATATTTCAGAAAAGCACATGCTCCTTCAATCATACCAGGGCTGAATGAAGAGCACACCATCTGAACACCAGGTCTTGGTCTTTCTGTGAACTTCTGGGGACGATCACTGAAAAACCATTAGAGCAGTAAGAGTTACAACTTGAATAAGATTGTATATATTTTCTGAGTTGTATGATTGAACTCAAACTGAAGGTACATGGTGACAGCACTTACCTAAAACTAGTATTATTTACATCCCACTGCCAGAAGTACACAGTTGCATCAGTTCCTGTGGAGACCATGTACCTTTTCGAGCCCTTGACAAATGGTGAAAACTACAGGGGGAGGAGCGATGAACGAAGTTAAGTGTCTTTGAAATTTGAAAATAAAGAAAAATGAAAATAAACTTAAAAAGGAGATTTTTGCTGTTATTTTGTGCTCACACCTAGCACTGGAAACTATGCTCATGTTAATTTCTTTGCGAATGAGATTTTAGTGAGCAATATTTGCATCTATGGTACAAGTCTCAACTTTGATTTTTTTTATATTTATATCAGCAATTTAGTATATTTACTATGAATTTGACAGCCCAGAAAAAGACCTGTAAAGAGGTAATGGATCCACTGTGTCCCTGTAGGACTGCCACTGGGGCACAGGTACGAAGGCACCAGACACGGATGGTTTTGTCACAGCTCCCAGCTGCTATCAGGGTGTTTTCCAAGTTGACAGCGAGGTCTGATATTTCAGCATGATGTCCCCGCAGAGTGGAGTGGAGCCTCCCATCATAAGAAGACCAAATCTTTACCAAGGCATCGTCTGAACCCTGAGGAACAAATGAAAAGTAGCAGGATGATAATTAATGTCTCAATAAGCTTCGAGTACATCAGGGACATTGTATAATAAGCACAAATATATAACAAACCTCATTACAATGTTTGTAAGGAATGTTACATTTCTGCCCATTCTTGATCGATTTAGCTTTTCAATATTTACATCGGTCAGACAATCTTACAATAACCTACTGTAAAAATCCTGGATCCTGTCCGATCAAAGGCGATGCAGTAAACAGCAGAAAGGTGTCCCAGAATTCTTCTGTGCATTTTCATGTGTTGATAGTTGCTAACTGGGTGAACAAAGCTGAACCGCTGAGCACCGGTCAGTTCCCTGCCTCGACACACTTCCACTACACACACACACACACACAGACAGACGCACAGACACAGAATAAAGCTTTTACTTGAAATAATATATATTAGTGGTGTTAAACTAACATAAATTAACCAGATTAATTAAAACAATCTTCTGTTATTATCACAATTAATCGCACTTGCATTTTTTAAGAATTCATTTAATAATAGATATTTACATGTAAATAAAAAATAAAAACAATCACGTTACAATGCTAGTATTTCTCTGTAATTTTAAGATAAATAATGTGAGTCTGATTAAACCCAATATTACTGTATTATATTATCTCAGGGCAGATTCTATGCTTTTCAAACGAGCATACTTTAATGTGCTGATTAAAACTTAAACACAGCTTTAGAAAAGGAGCAGCAGCTGTGTATGTTTGTGTGTGTGTGTGTGTGTGTGAGAGTGAGACATTAGTATAAATAAAATTTAATATAGCTACCTTCAGTAGAAAAACTGTTTCATTGCTTAATATGCTAATACCAGGCCCCGTAAACTCAGTCATGTGAGTAAGTTGCTCTAATTAACATTGCCAAATTAATGCCCTAATGATACTTTCAACACACTACCTAACCGTTGCTATACGTTTTAAAGGTGAGAGAGCAATGCCTCTACAATTCTAGCTCTGAGATAATCGGACAGTATGAGTTTATACTGATTCTTGTGGCTGAAAACTTAACAGAGGTGCAAACAGGTAGAAAACACATCATGTCTGATGCATTCTATAGAGAGATTAAAAATACATTTTTAACGTGGCATGACATATGGCAGAATGATCAAAATTTGTGCACCCTTTTCGGGCTAGTTGGCGCTCTCGTTAACAGGTTTCAAGAAATATTTGCAATCCTGAACATAGCTTGAAATATTACAACTAATTTTCAGTTCAACTAACGATGCAGAATAACATGTCCTTTTAATTGTAATGTATTACCACCCTACAATGCTCAGTTGCTCACCACTGCCCAGCATACCAGCATTTTCTTTTTCAAAAATCTGAAAAGTGGGTCATGCAAAAGTATTTAGCCCCTCTATATAAATACTTAATAGGGTCAACTTTTATTGCAATTACAGCTGTAAGTCATTTGGGGTTTGTCTCTACCAGCTTGTGAGCAGCAATTTTTTATTATCTTGCCACAGGGCTGCCACCACCATGTTTCACAGTTCAGGGCAATGTGCAGCGTTATTTTTCTGCTGTCTCATCTGACCACAGCACCTTCTTACACGTTTGCCGTGTCCCCTTACATGGATTTCTGCAGCTCCTCCAGGGTGATCATGGGCGTCTTGGCTGCTTCTCTGATTAGTGCTCTCCTTAAGCAGGTGGATGGCCATGTCTTGCTGGGTTTGTAGGTGTAGAATACTTTTTATATTTTTGCATGACTAATTTAACAGTGCTCCTTGGGCTGCTTAAAGCGTGGGATATGTTTTTATAACCTAACTTCTCCAAAACTTTATTTCTGACCTGTCTTGTGAGTTCCTTGGTCTTCATGATGCTGTTCACTAGTGTTCTCTTTTAACTAATAAAGTGACTTCTGAAGGCAATTGATTGTACTGGATTTTATTTAGGGATAAACTGAATACATGATACATTAATACATTTGCACGTCACACTTTTTAGGTTTTATTTGATTAAATTTTTTGAAAGATCTACTTCACAATTAATTGCTACTTTGTGTTGGTTTATCACTTTATCACTCAATCTATATAAATCTGGGGTTGTAAGGTGACAAGATGTGAAAAATTATTGTGATTTAAACAGCAACAACAACTTTAGTTTAAGTTTGAGTTAATAATCTGTTACAACTGATGCTAAAATAAAACCACAGACAAACAATTGTCCTATATTAGGCACATTATAATTTGTAAAAGAGATGGCCTTGGTCACTATAATTCTTTCAAGTTTCGCCTATAGCTAAAAGACTTTCCACATGCTAATACAAATAAAAGAACCTACCCAAATTAGGGGCATCTGTGCAGCATACAGGTCTCTCTGGAGGTCTCCCTCTGTGAAGTGCAGCGAAGGATGAGCCTTTCCATACCCTAGTACTGCAATCTTAGCCACCAGACAAGCACACAATAAGTTAGAACTGAATAGCTGCACAGAAAGAATAAAAAGCTTTGAAAAGATGTGACTCACCCTTAGCTTTACCAAGTAGGGAGTGTCTTCCCACCCCCAAAAGAGAACGAGCTCCTGGGACACCAGATGGCATGTCCTTGTCCAGAATTGGGCCGATCTGCTTGCATATCTGAAGCAAATGGTCTGGCGCAATATGCCTGTTGGCAGCAATCTTGATCACAATAATTAAAGATGTGTCATGACATAATCAGGATGCATAATCAAAAACATTCAAAGCTTAAGCACTGTCAGCTCTTGACATTTTCTAATTAAAACTGTGGTACGTGCCTTCCCAATCACCCACCACAGATCAGCTGCCCATTATACAGTTTATTTACCTGCCTCAGACTAGCTGTTCACTCTCCAGTACTGATTACATAAAAGTTTACATGAACTCTAACTGCTCTTATTACTGGTGCTGGTGTGGGTTGCGGCCTCCGAATCTATCCACCACCATTCCCCCAGTCCCATTCCCACACTCAGGTAAACCAGGTACAGACAAAAGCACACAAACAGTGTGTTGCAGCCTTGGAAACAGACAGGCTGGCAATTTCTCTGGACAGGTAATGCTTCAGCAAGGTTGCTAACTATAGAAGAATTGGCAAAAAGCAACTGACTGTTACTTTACCAATATTTTTCATGCTGATTAGATGCCCAGATTTACTGACAATACCCTGAACATACCTTACCAAGTTATCTTGATAACATCTCAGCATTTGCAAGAGCTGGTCAAATTAGAGTAAACAATAACTAAACAAAAAGCAGTAGGTGTGAGTTTGATTTCCCTTCAGAAAACTACAGACATCCATTATTCTTGACAAAACACTCCTTACGCATGGTAGGATGGACCAATATTACAAAGCAAACAAAAACTGAAAAACATGCAAAATGCCAAACAGATGATTGCACTAACCTGTCCTGCATTCGGTTCGGGGTTACAATAACAAAGTATATTATATTTAGACAGATTCTCTCCTGTTTCTATAGCGCATGCACAGATTATAGCTTAATCATGCAGCTCGTAGGTTTTCCTGTTAATACAATTACACGATTAACAGACTTTTCAACGCAAAACGGTGACACTTACTAAATCTTCATATGATCTTGGGTGTTCGTTTCCTTCCCAATCCAGCCTCCGCGGCAGGAGCTGCAGAACAGAACAGCCCGTTAGAAACAAGAACAGGCTTACAGACATGTTTTCAATACTGTCTGAAACTGAGCTATTATGAGCAATGGCTAAATTAGCAGAGTAAATCCATCGGCTCTCTGTGTCTCAATCCACACACACACACACACACCTGGTGTTCCTCCAGCTCCCTCACGAGAACCTACAACACACAACAAAAGTTTAATCAGCTCGCATAAAAACACAATATCAGCTTAAGGCCAATAGGCACATAAGGAGCAACACACACACACACACACACACACACACACACACACACACACACACTTACTTACCTCTGCCGCTCTTCGACAAGGACCAGTTGTCAAAAAGCGAGAAATGAGGAAATAGAGCTCTGGGGAGGAGAGAAGATGAAGGAGTGAAATAAAGTGTTTTTTGAAGGCGCTAAGTTACACAGTAGTATCAGAAACGTTAGCTGCTATTGCTACATCTCTCTAGCGCTGTCTTTTATGCCTCCTCACCTGACTCCAGGCTTGAAACACTCCCGCTCCTGTCCATCGTTTCGGCCGCGGCTCGATTCAAACGCCTGTCCTGAAACCAACTACAGCTCTAGTTTGTCGTGTATTTATTATGAAATGTGGCTTCGACTCCGCTCTCTGCTTAGCCAGTTTTCGGTCGCCATTGGAAATAAGAGGCCTCAGCTTACAGAGGAACTTCCGCCAGAGCAGAGGAAACAGGGGGTTGGGATAAAACTCTCTCCTAAACAAAGAGCATACACCTTCACATTGAAACCCCTCTCTTATGTGAGTTTGCGTATGTTACACCAATGTCAAATGTTTAAAAAAAGCAAAATATAAAGCTTTTATTTTACCACAAGATCGAATAGCTTATCAATGACGTCACAGCTTAAGGTATCATTCGTTGCTTTTTTACTTTCAATGAAAATAATACAAAAGCTATGTGCAATAATGCATTTTCTTTTAATTAATGCGGGTTAGAGACGTGACATTAATTTTGTTATGCACTCAGCCCCACCCACTAGTAAAATTATATATTTAATATTCAGTATAATACTTGAATGCATCTCTTCTATAAAGAGGAATTCTAAATTACAAATAGTCATTGACAGATCCAACAATCCCAACACATTTTTTTAAGGTTAACGTAGTTTAAATTTCTGCTAAATTTCCTTCGGGATCAATAAAGTATCTCTCTCTCTCTGCTCACAGTAGCCTAACTGGAGGTCCGTAATCCTGATCCAGAAAGTAAAAATCCATCCCGGGATCTATCTTCGTGCACGGTTCAGTGTAGCTGAGCTGCAGCAGAGCCGCACAGAGAGTTCGAACAAAATCCTGGGATGGATTTTTGCGTCCTGGATCAGAAGTACCTGATCCTTCTAATTCTAGTAATGTTTTCAATCCCAAAAACACTATGAAACTTCGCGTGCTTTGATTTGGGGTGGAGGAGCGAAGAAATCAAGTCAGACAGTATCCACCTGCAGCCCACGTGAACAATGGCGGGTCTCATCACATGAGTGTTATTAAATTGAGATAAAAAAGTATTCACAAAACATACTGGCATGTTACAGATATACTGTGAAGAACTAAATGAAAAAATGGAATTATGGGATTAGATTGTGCATTATTCAAAAGTCTGTTCTTCAGACACAGAAAAGTACACTTTCAGACGAATTTTCAGATAAATCACACATAACACAATAGCTTTAGAACATCGTTTTGTTATAGCAGACCAGCTTTTCTGTTCTTTTTCTTGGAAATAAATAAAATATCATGCTTATGTACACAGTTTTAATGTTTTAGCGCATTTCACAACAGAAAATAATAGAAGGAAAGAAAAGTAGATCTCGGTGTAATAGCTATATAATGCTTTTAAAGATAATTAATAAGAGCAGTTCAAAACGCTTTACGGTGTAAAAAAAACAGAGCTCCGACAAGCTCAGGAGCTCGGATCTGCAGTGAATTACTTTGGACTAAGTCTCTTCTAGCCTTTCAAGAGCATTGGCTGAAAAGAGTTTAAAATTATTCAAGTACGTCTCGCTGCAGCCTGTAGGAAGGCGGAGTTGGACACCCAACTCCGCCCACATCCAACCCCGCCCACATGTGCTCTTGTACGCCAACCCCCCTAATTTTTTGTTCAAGAAGCACTGTGTGCCACGTGAAATACGCATATAACGCCGATGTTGCGCTAAATTTACGCATATCTTGTGAGTAGTTCCACCACGTAGCCTTGGCTACAGCACTACACATGCTGTAGTGTAATGCACAGATATCACAAAAAATAGGCTATATATACAGTACCAGCCAAAAGTTTGGAAACACTTTCTCATTCATTTTTGGTTTAACATTGTAAACAAAGTAATACATAAGGAATCATGTGAACTTAAAAGTGTATGATTTTATTGTTTTTCTTATATGGCATGCTGCTAACTTGTGGTTTATGAGGCTGGTAACTCATTCTGTGTAACAGAGGGAACTCTTGCTCTTCTTTTTCATCACGTGTGCCATTTCTCCTTGATTTTATACAATAAGCAAATAATTGCATACAACGATTTGCTGTTTCCAAAAGATCAATTGCCTCTGTCCTGTATATCACAATACATTATACATTAATCTGTCCCACTCACCAGCAGAGTAAGCCATTATTTCACTGCATTAATCCTTACATTTAAATTTGTTAAACTAGTTGCCAGAGTGTGTAGATTTTATAAATTTATTTTAGACTGGTAAATATCTCCAGAATTATTGATTAGCTATCATAGGAATCATTATTTACTTATTATATAAAGTTAAAACTTACGATATACAGTTTTTGGTTATGTTCCATATGAAATAAAGAGCACATTATCAATCATGGCTTTGCACTGATAGAGGCTGGTCAAAGGGTGCATCTGATTATTAAAGTGTTTGATTGTTAGATCACACCTGTTCTCTGTACTGTAATGCTCTATACTTCATATTACAGATAGACAGTGCTTCTTATCACTAGTGATGGGCAGATGAAACCTCATTGGGTGTATGGCACATTTCCCAAACTGTATCGACACTGTGTTGAAACTGTGTTGCTGTATCACTTAATGGCGACATCTGCTGGACTAAGAAAGTCATTGCAAGAAACTGCGCGAGGAAATGCATCGGTCACGTGGTTTTCCTTAAAAGGATACGCGGTCTGACACAGGGGATCGCCTTGTTTGCTCGGTGCATGCGCTGAGGTTCCAGTGTCGTCAGACCCATCGCTACCAAACGATACAGGAAGTGTATCGGTCACGTGGTTTTCCTTAACTTGATACGCGCACCGACACGGGGTTTCGCCTTGACAGCTCGGCGCATGTGTCGAGGTTTCAGGGTCATTAGACCCATCACTACTTATCACCACTCAGCAGGGGGGAGGCTATTTGTGTCATAGGCATAGCTAATATATAATAATGATATTAGAAGTAATTCTGCATCTTCACTGTCAACAGGGTGCTGAAAATATTACAGATGAGAATGACACAGCTGCACTGTATAGCATACAATTTAGGACCACCACAGAGTGGCTTGTTGGTTATTCACAACACTACAGTGACACTGACATAGTGGTGTTAAGAGCTGTGTTGGTATGAGTGGATCCGACAAAGTAGTGCCTCTGGAGAATTTAAACACCTCATTGTCACTACTGGACAGGAAATGCTCCATCAACCAGCATCATGTGGGCAGCGTCCTGTATTCAGCATCAAGTAGGCAGCATCCCATGGGCACTGATGAAGAATTTGCAGATTTGCAACAAACTGTGCAGCAACAGATTTAAAGATTCTGTCTCTGACTTTTCACTCACAATGTAAAGCAGCTGTTGGTAGAAGTGTCTAATAGAGTGAACAGTGTTTTATACCTATTGTATATTATACACCAGTAAACCATTATGCAACTAAAGTGTCCTAGATGCTAATTGGAGCTAAAAAAAAAGAACAATAGAAGCAGAAACAAGCAGGTGGTAATAATGGTATGCTGGATAGTGTACAGTGAGTCCAAGAAGTATTTGATCCCTTGCTGATTTTCTTCGTTGGCCCACTAATAAAGACATGATCATTCTATACTTTTAATGGTAGATGTATTCTTACATGGAGAGACAGAATATTAAAAAGAAAATCCAGAAAATAAATCTAAGGAATATATATTAATTGATTTGTATTTCATGGAGTGAAATAAGTATTTGATCCCTTAGTATTCATTAGCAGTTCTGGCTTTTACAGACCAGTTAGACACTCCCAATCAACTTGTTACCTGACCTGAAGCCACCTGTTCTCACTAATCACTTGTGTGAAAAACACCTGTCCACAGAATCAGACAGATCACACAGATTTCAAGTCTCCAACATGGGTAAAACCAAAGAGCTGTCACAGGACCTCAGAGTCAGAATTGTTGACCTTCACAAAGCTGGAATGGGCTACAAAAAGATTAGTAAGGTGTTGGATGTGAAAGTAACAACTATTGGTGCAATTATCAGAAAGTTTAAAGAGTATAACATGACAATCAACAGACCTCGGCCCGGTGCTCCAAAGAAGATTTCGCCTCGTGGGGTGGCAATGATGCTGAGAACGGTCAGAAATCGTCCTGCAACCACTCGGCAGGAGTTAGCAAATGACCTGAAGGCAGCTGGGACCACAGTTTGCAAGGAAACAATTGGCAACACTTTGCGCAACAATGGATTCACATCCTGCAGTGCCCGAAAGGTACCCCTGCTGAAGAGAGCACATGTGGAGGCGCGCCTCAAGTATGCCAATGATCATTTGAAAGATGAACCAAGTTATTGGGAGAAGGTTTTGTGGTCAGACGAGACCAAAATTGAACTTTTTGGCCTCAACTCCACCCGCCATGTGTGGAGGAAGAAAAATGCTGCCTATGACCCCAAGAACACTGTGCCCACCGTCAAGCATGGAGGTGGAAGCATAATGTTTTGGGGGTGTTTCTCTGCCAAGGGTACAGGGCTACTTCACCGCATCACTGGGAAGATGGATGGAGCCATGTACCGCACAATCCTGAGGGACAACCTCCTCCCCTCTGCCAGGGATCTGAAAATGGGCCGTGGTTGGGTCTTCCAACATGATAACGACCCTAAACATACAGCAAAGGCAACAAAGGATTGGCTCAAGAAAAATCACATTAAGGTCATGGAGTGGCCCAGCCAGTCGCCAGACCTCAATCCGATCGAAAATCTATGGAGGGAGCTGAAGGTCAGAGTTGCCAAGCGACAGCCCACCAACCTTCATGATTTAGAGAGGATCTGCAAAGAAGAGTGGGCCAAAATTCCCCCTGGTGTGTGTGCTAAACTTGTGGTTAACTACAACAAACGTCTCACCGCTGTGCTTGCAAAAAAAGGCTTTGCCACTAAGTATTGAGTGTGTTTGGCAAGAGGGATCAAATACTTATTTTCCTCATTGAAATACAAATTAATTAAAATATATTCTTTAAAATTATATTCTGGATTTTTGTCTTGATATTCTGTCTCTCCATGTTAGAATATATCTACCATTAAAAGTGCAGAAGGATAGTGTCTTTATTAGTGGGCAAACAGAAAATCAGCAAGGGATCAAATACTTCTTGGACTCACTGTATAACGATAGAGTACAATATATCAAATGCTGTGGTTTCAGAAATTAAAATATCATATGTATACAAAGCTATTTTGTCAATAATAATAATAATAATAATAATAATAATAATGATATCCCTCTCCTGCTTCTCCTCTCCCAATTTTGTATGGCTGACAGTAGTTCCCAGGGAAATTAACTCCATTTACAAACACTTTGTCCAAGCTAATACAATATCTTTATTGGCATTTATTGGCACACTAGCCTTTAAAATGTTTGGTTACATGCTTTGGTCAAACAAATACAGAAGTCTTTATTTAAAAATGCAACACCCAGCCACTCACACACCCAGCCACTCACACACCCAGCCACTCACACACCCAGCCACTCACACACCCAGCCACTCACACACCCAGCCACTCACACACCCAGCCACTCACACACCCAGCCACTCACACACCCAGCCACTCACACACCCAGCCACTCACACACCCAGCCACTCACACACCCAGCCACTCACACACCCAGCCACTCACACACCCAGCCACTCATGAAGCTGGCTGCAGAATCCAGGGTGCTCGTTTTCGCTGTAAAATGCCACAAGCTCCCCTCGTCTCCCATGCCCAACGTACCCTGTAATATAAGTAAAAGCACACACTTTCACAAAGTAACAATCTCTCAAGCCCCAATACCTTAAATATATTGACTTACCAATTTCTGACCTCAGGAAAAAATTATAAAAATTTATTTAGAACAAACATACCCAGTATGTAGTCTTTATAAGTTTCTTGACAGTTCTGGCAGCACTGCAGTTCGTACATCCTGCGAAACTCGTCTTTACATGCAGCACTGTGATGTTTTCATGGCACTACACCTGTAGGTTTAAAAAAATCAAGAATTTTAAAATGATTTCAAAATCAGTAAGTGTAATTCCTTTTCTAAGGGAAAACAAACATCTTAACTGTACTGAAATATCAGTACAAAGGTAATAAATGTGCATCGACTTAACCCTCCTGTTACGTTACGGGTCAAATTGATCCATTTAGTAAGATAGTAAAAGTATTTTTTTCTGTATGAAACGTCTTCAGCTTGCCTTTATTTGTATAATTAACATATAACATGAAAATGGTTAATTTCATATTTGCAACAACCCCCTGCAAAAACTAAAACTAAAACGAAATTGTAATGTTATGTTTCATTTATATGTAAAAATATTGTGTTGGTCGTTTAAAAGTAACAAAGTAGTAAAACAAAAAAAAAAGTAAGATTTTTTAAAATGGAAAAACAAGTGAATTATACTAATTGAACTATTGCCTCTATTGTACACTATTGTACTAAATGTTGATAGAACAATCAGCAATGGAGTTAGTTATTAAATATTTACTCTTCTGGTTAGGATTGTTTTGGTTTCAGAAATATTTTGGATAATTAAAAATGAACCAGGTCAAATTAACCCGGGAATACCATTGCTATTCCTGACAAATTAAATAGGAGGATTAAGCATTGATATCTTCAAATATTTATTTGTATGACTAAGACTTTGAACCAATTTTAGTTAGCTAGATTATCTTGCTATCTTGTTAGCCAATTAACTTCTTGTATAGACAGTTTAAACAGTTTTTTAGGTTAGCTGACTATAACCCCTATGCCTTAAAAACAAAACTGATGCCTAGCTCACTACTAGCTATGAGAGTTTATCTGTGATACCATTCATTGGTAGCATTTTAGCCCATAAAACAGAAGGTAAGATAACTAAAGTTTGAATTAGACAAGACTGGGTGCAATTCTGCATTAGAATCCATAAAAAAAAAACGGCAATATGACTAGCTAGAAGCAAACAAACCACATGGTACACGCGCCGAGGTAGAACCTTCATGTGCGTATCAACGACTCACCGTTTATTCATAAAATATAATATAGAAAAACAAGAGGACATTATAAAAATAGCTCTGTTAACTTAAAAAATAACTCAATATTTGTACTTACCGCCATAACCGGAGATATAAATCAGATAGATGATTTAGCTGCTTTCTCGGCTACAATTCCTGTTTACCGGGAGTAAATGTAGGCGTTCGTGACGGACGTAAGGTGGGTGTTGCTTTAGACGTAAGGCGGAGTTGGACATGGGCGGAGTTGGATGTGGGCGGGGTTGGATGTCCAACTCCGCCTTCCTACAGGCTGCAGCGAGCGGCTCCTCAAATTATTGGCTTTTAAAACCGGCAGGTGGAGCTCTTTGTCTTATTATTAAACGTCACTTTTTACGGCGCCAAGAGAGGAACTAAAACGCCGCTTTATTTGCACTGAGACGGCGCTTTGTACGACGCGCCAATAGGGTCTTTTTGTGCTTTTGTTGCCAGATTGTTACAGTGAGATTCAGATAAAATCATGTCACTGAGTAAACTGGGTGACTGGGTGAAAAACACTGGGTGTTTCCGCCCAAATGCTAAAAAAACCGGACAAACAGCTGATGTTCAGCATATCAACAGTATTACAGGTTTTAGTACAACATGATCTTAATAAAATAAAATACCCAGATAGCAAGCATACGTTGGCTCAACGTTGGCTCAACGTCATTGTTTACGTTGGCATGACAAGGCCTTGTCTTAAATATCACAAATATATATTTAAATGATTTTATCTGCATGTGTGTTAAATATGTGTGCAGGTTTACAACCTGCAAGTGTTCGTGTTAAGCAGTTTACAATACGAACTGTCTGCTTCAATATATTATTTTTTTATCCATTTAAATACATGTAATTAATTTATTGACCTCTGACACGTCCCCAACTGGGAAATTCGGGCATTATCTAAAATCCGAGTTCCCCATTAATACGAGTTTGTGGTGGCGTCCATGTGCTCTCTATCTCGTAGCACGATATTTCCGACACGACTTCAGCCCTTTCACACAGTTCAGCCCTTCAGCTGTTCATGTTTAAGCGAGCAGAGTGAGCGCATGATAATAATGAGGGAGTGTCCGAATTCATTCCTGTGTTTTACTACTTCGCAACTTAGTGAACTGTCTCCCTCTATTGAGGTACACATGAGGGAGTGGGGAGCCATTTTGGCCACACCCTGTACGTTTAAATCATAAGTCCGATTCATTACAACGAACCGGCTCATCCGAAGCGAATCGGTTCACGAATCGGGTGAAGTAGTTCATAAACAAACAAAATGGATTCCACGTACAACTGGCTCGTGGTGCTTAGCTCTGTGTTTCTGTGTAATCTCGTTAAAACATTCCTGCCGTCTATTTCCTCCTTTGTAAGTTTACGGTTTGTCTATTTCCTCTTTTGTATATCCCTCATAAGTACAGGGTTCTTACAGAACAGATAGTGCTGACTGAGCGGAGTATTGTGAATATACTGCTGTGGTGCATCAGCGTTCTTTCACAGCTTCATTCAGGAGCAGCGCTGATCAAATCCAGCAGCTGCCCCAGTCTGATAGAGATAATTCCTGTTGTTGTTGTTATGTAAGTTTATGCTTTCTGTTAGCCGATACATGATACTAAAGAAGGAATTAGTTAAAAACCTGATATAAAGGGTAATTTGCTCGACGAGATTGAATTTTACACACTGCTTTCAATATATCAGCATGTAAATCTTTCGAGGTTTTAAAAGTTAACTTAGTTTATAAGTTCAAATCCTGTTCATGTAGCTTGCCATCAGCTGCAGGAGCCCTGAAAAATCGAGAAGTGTATAGCTGCAGCCTGGAGCACCTCCAAAGGGGAGGAACATACCTCCAAACAGGCGGAGCCTACATCCAAGTAGGCTGGTGCTTGGTGTTACGCGGTATGGTGTTTTTCACGACGTTTTGTGCTTGTAAATAACCCCAAAGGTTAATTAATTAATCAATTTCGTTTATTAAATGTTTATTTCTTTTAAAATGCATTTTCTAAGAGTCTAAAAGCATGTTGTGCACATTGCAACCACATTTTATTTATTTAAAACGTTTAAACATTTGCCATGCTGTGAATTTTTCAAATTATAAAATAGTAAAGATCTAAATAATAAAGGCAGTTGTTTATTCATAGCCAATAATATTATAAATACATCCACACTGCACGTATTTTATTATATTGACATTTAAGAAATATAAATAATCATTAATTGTTGACTAATATATTTATTGACATCCATGAGCCTTTTAACCACGGAGGACTTTTTTGTGGCGTTTGGCAGAGAAATGGAGCTGTGCTGAGTGAGGTCTCCCTGCCTTACGATGTAGACTTTTATATAGTATAATATAATATAATGTGATAGTACATTCTATATAACATTTACTTTGATGTAATAGAATAATAGTAATAATAATAATCACGGAAGACTTTTTTTTATGACATTAGCCGGAGCCGTGGTGAGAGAGGTCTCGCGCACAAACGCTCCCAGTCTCCAGCCCTATACTGTTGGTGGACTTCCCACTTGGAGGTAAGCCCCTCCCCTTTGGAGCTGTGGACCTCCCATTTGGAGGTAAGCCCCTCCTTTTTGGAGGTGCTGCAGTCTGCAGCAATACATACTTGGAAAAATCACTATTCGCCTTGCTCTCTCTGGGTGGGTAGATGGCGCTCTTTTCTCCTCATCACTCCTTGAGGGATGTTGATCAGCACAGGGCATCTCTGAGCTGATGTATCAGAACCGAGTCGCTGCACTTTCCTCCGAGTGCGCTGTGATGCTACTCCTCAGTGGAAAAGAGGCGAAATCTGACTTCACATTTGTCAGAGGAAGCATGTGTTAGTCTTTCCCCTTCTGGTGTTGGGGCAACACTAGTGAAAGTGTCCTAATGAGTGGGTTGGGTAATTGGCCTTGTAAATTGAGAGAAAATAGAAAATAAATTGGGATAAAAAATTATATAAAAAAAGTTGGAATAATGTTTAATTAATATATAATTACAGCACTGTGGCTCAGTGGGTAGCGCTGTCGCCTCACAGCAAGGGTTCGATTCCTGGCTGGGGTAGCCCATGTCTTTCTGTGTGGATTTTGCACATTCTCCCGTGTCTGTATAGGTTTCCTCCCACAGTCCAAAAACAACATGTCCAGGCCAATTGGGTTTTGGTTGAAATTGCCCCCTAGGTGTGAGTGAATGTATCAGTGTGTCTGTCTGTGTCTAACTGCCCTGCAATGTATTGGCTAGAATATCAGAAGAGCTTCCACCCCAAGTTCTATGGTACAAAGTTTGAAAAGGTTGCCACTGGCTATTTAAACTGTTATTATTAATGCATGAACATTCATTGAAACTTTGGGCAACTAAAGACTTTTTCTCAATTTTAAAAAGAATGATAAAAATGTTTTGAAAAAGTAGCTACTAAAAGCATGCTAAACTCCTATAAAAAAAAAAAAAAAAAAATAAATATATATATATATATATATATATATAATATATATTTTTTTTTTTTGCATTTTGCATTTTATATATATAATTGCAGACACTATTAACCTGATATATTTCATGGTTTGTCTGGTAAACTTTCATTCATTTTATTTAATTCATTAAAACATTCATTTCTGCATTTCAGGCAACATAAGGCTGGAAAAGTAAGCAACACTAATAATCAATGCAATGGGAGCAAGGCTGTCTGTCAGTATTTGATTCTGGTGATCTTCTGCATTAAAACAGGCTTGAATTGTACTGGAAATTACTGCATGGCCAAACATCTTTGTCTGTGAACACAGTGCAGTCCACAAAGGAAGGTTAAAGCTGGATGATGCAGGAAAAAGCCATTTGTCAGCTTGCCTGTTTTAATGCAGTGCACCCTGTGTGTCCAGCTTTCAACAATGACCTTAAGCCATGGAAGATTCTACTATTGCAGAAATATATTTTTATTTTCATTTACATTTTCCATACTGTCTCAACTTTTTCTGAGCTATACAGTGGTTAGAAAATTCTCTATTTTTGCAAGAATCTGACCTAAATATTTATCTAAGAGACCTAAATAGATGGAATAAAATTTGGAGATGCACCAAAGTAATAATGTGGTCACAATTTCTATATGGAGAATGCAAATGGCAATGTGCTCCTTTTTCTTTTCAGTCCAGACATGAGTGATTACTGAAATTGTAAGGATTTAAATCAAAGACCTAGTCAGAGAGCACTAGCACAAAGCCAGCATTTGGTTTTAAGAAACAGATGGAGGAAACTGAAATCCAAAAATAGAGTAATAATGTATGCCAAAGCATTTTGATTACATTAGTCGCTGTAAGACAAATTAAAAAACAAAATAATAACCAGGAGGGCTATCAGCATGGTACGCTAGGGGTGTCATGATTCTCTAAATCCTCGATTCGATTTTATTTCGATTTAAGGGTCACGATTCGATTCGATTTTCTTTTTTCTTTTTTTAACAGCAGGGAGGCCTATGGCAGTTTTAGATTAGTGATCTGTAACACTCCACAATAGGCACTACTGGTCAAATTAAAATAATTTAATTAAGATATATATGTAATGCCAGCTAGTGTTTTTTTTTGTAGCAGCAGTGTGCACTATTAAAACAGCAACATAAAATAAATAATAAAAAAATACAGTGTGCTGCGCTATTTGCGTAGCGCGTGTGCGCTTGCGTACCTTAGAGAGAGGGATCGTTGATCATCTTTTTGACTTCGATGCTCGAGACCGGGACATAATTTTGCTCGATTTCAATAAAATAACGAAATCGTGACACCCCTATGGTATGCTCACAGTCATGTTCATTCAGGTCACACACAGAGTAGAGGATCAGACAGCACAGTGGTGATGGACACCGTCTCAAGCAGCACAGTAGCGGTGCCCGAAATTTCACACAATCAGCAGAGCTTCAGGCAGCACAGTGGTGGTGAACGTAGTCACACACAAAGCAGAGGATCAGGCAGCACAGTGGTGGTGAACGTAGTCACACACAAAGCAGAGGATCAGGCAGCACAGTGGTGGTGAACGTAGTCACACACTCAGCAGAGGATCAGGCAGCACAGTGGTGGTGAACGTAGTCACACACAGCAGAGGATCAGGCAGAACAGTGGTGGTGAATGTAGTCACACACAGCAGAGGATCAGGCAGCACAGTGGTGGTGAATGTAGTCACACACAGCAGAGGATCAGGCAGCACAGTGGTGGTGAATGTAGTCACACACAGCAGAGGATCAGGCAGCACAGTGGTGGTGAATGTAGTCACACACAGCAGAGGATCAGGCAGCACAGTGGTGGTGAACGTACTCGCACACACAGCAGAGGATCAGGCAGCACAGTGGTGGTGAACGTAGTCACACACTCAGCAGAGGATCAGGCAGCACAGTGGTGGTGAATGTAGTCACACACAGCAGAGGATCAGGCAGCACAGTGGTGGTGAACGTAGTCACACACTCAGCAGAGGATCAGGCAGCACAGTGGTGGTGAATGTAGTCACACACAGCAGAGGATCAGGCAGCACAGTGGTGGTGAATGTAGTCACACACAGCAGAGGATCAGGCAGCACAGTGGTGGTGAATGTAGTCACACTCAGCAGAGGATCAGGCAGCACAGTGGTGGTGAATGTAGTCACACACAGCAGAGGATCAGGCAGCACAGTGGTGGTGAACGTAGTCGCACACACAGCAGAGGATCAGGCAGCACAGTGGTGGTGAACGTAGTCACACACAGAGTAGAGAAACAGGCAGCGCAGGAATGATGGACACCATCTCAGGCAGCACAGGAGAAGAGGATTGGGCAGCACAGTAGGGGATCAGGCAGCACAGTAGGGGATCGGGTAGCACAGTAGAGGATTGGGCAGCACAGTAGAGGATTGGGCAGCACAGTAGAGGATTGGGCAGCACAGTAGAGGATTGGGCAGCACAGTAGAGGATTGGGCAGCACAGTAGAGGATCGGGCAGCACAGTAGAGGATCGGGCAGCACAGTAGAGGATCAGGCAGCACAGCAACAGATCAGGCAGCACAGCAGCAGATCAGGCAACACAGCAGCAGATCAGGCAGCACAGGAGAAGAGGATTGGGCAGCACAGTAGGGGATCTGGCAGCCCATTAGAGGATTGGGCAGTGCAGCACAGTAGAGGATCAGGCAGCACAGCAGCAGATCAGGCAGCAGACTAAAGGTTCAGGCAGCACAGCAGCGGATCAGGCAGCAGACTAGAGATTCAGACAGCACAGTAAAGGGATCAGGCAGCACAGCAGCAGATCAGGCAGCAGACTAAAGGTTCAGGGAGCACAGCAGCAGATCAGGCAGCAGACTAAAGGTTCAGGCAGCACAACAGCAGATCAGGCAGCAGACTAAAGGTTCAGGCAGCACAGCAGCAGATCAGGCAGCAGACTAGAGATTCAGACAGCACAGCAGCAGATCAGGCAGCAGACTAAAGGTTCAGGCAGCACAGCAGCGGATCAGGCAGCACAGCAGCGGATCAGGCAGCACAGCAGAGGATCAGGCAGCACAGCAGAGGATCAGGCAGCACAGCAGAGGATCAGGCAGCACAGCAGAGGATCAGGCAGCACAGCAGAGGATCAGGCAGCACAGAAACGGATCAGGTAGCACAGTAGAGCATCAGGCAGCACAGTAGAGCATCAGGCAGCACAGCAGCAGATGAGGCAGCAGACTAGAGGTACAGACAGCACAGCAGCAGATCAGACAGCATAGTAGAGGATCAGGCAGCACAGTAGTTGTGAACGTAGTCAAAACACAATAGAGATTCAGGAAGTGTAGTAGTGGTGATCTTTATCTTGCGCACAGCAAAGGATCAGGCAGCACAGAAGTGGGAATAGCGTTGCCCAGGCAAAGAATTCACTATTTTTACACCATTATCAAGCTCAAAGTAGCTCCAGACTTAACTATGAGGCCCCTGACATTTACATAATTTTAATTCTACCAATTTAGTGTGTAGCTGCTTTGAGCCTTGTACATTTTGTACAAATTGTGATTTCATATATGAGCAACACTATACCTCTATCCCTAGCATTGTAATCCTGTTGAGAGCATTGACTAAAAGTCCTGTAATTTGTAATGCAAACTAGGTGCACTATTCAACAAAAGCATGTTTGTAAGCGTGTTTCAATACAACCCAAGTCCATTTCACACCGGATTTTGGGGGGGCCCCAGCTCCATTTTCCACCTTCAACAACTTGAAAAGCTATAGGTTTATGTTTGCGCAAAATGAATATTGGTGTTTTTTTGAAGCATTGAAGGTTTAGTGCTTTTTCAAGTCTGTCTGTCTGTCTGTCTGTCCGTCCATCTGGATGGATGGATGGGTGGATGGATGGATTTTAAAAAGTCTATCAGGAGAGGTATTGCACATTTATTATTGCTCTCTGCGTAGCAGGTAGAGGATGGCATCTTCTGCACCAACACCTACAGACAGTCCTGTTTTAGTGATCAGAATTGTGATACTACACTTCAAAATCCAAACTTTTTATATTGTAACAACCTTAATGAACAGTGTTGTGGTAATGTATTTGCTCACTTACAGATTTATTTTTAATTAAATGAAAAAAAAGCTGCTATCCAATCAAATCCGGCCCAATGCTAAAAGTAATTGTTCTTCACAAGTTAACACTAACTATATGTTTTGTAAATCCGAGTAAAATTTTACTAATCACAACCAGGCCTGATTACTGCCAGACCTGTAGAATCAAGAAATCATTTAAATAGATCCTGTCTGACATCATGAAGCAGATAAAAGATATCAAAGACACATTATGCCCTGATCTAAAGAAATTCAAAAACAGTTTGTGATTTTAAGCTCAAGTGTACTTGGGTTCTGCAGCAGGACAATGATCCAAAGTCCACCTTTGAATGGATAAAAAAGAAATGGGTAAAAATGACATTAACTGATGCTATCCTGTTTTTTTGTGGGTAAGAGTGCATTCTCTCTTTCTGAATACTTTGTATTTGATTAACATAAATGCTGTATTCATCATTCATTCAACACATATGTAGCATTATGTTTAATCTTTTTTGTGTTTTTCAAAGATGTTAAAGGTTCTTCAAAAAGATGCAGAGCAGGAAATGGAAATGCGAACAGAAATCCAGAACATGAGACTAGAGCTCTCTACTATAAGCATGATGGATGAGTTTGCCAGGTATGCCAGACTGGAGCGTAAGATCAACAAAATGACAGACAAGTTAAAGACTCATGGTAAGAGTTTGACTTACAAATCATCTTACAAAAGTATTCATTCCCCTTGAACTTTTTCATATTTTGTCATCTTACAACCACAAATTCAAATGTATTTTATTCAGATTTTAAGTGATATACCAACACAAAGTAGCACATAATTGTAAAGTTAAACTAAAGTTATACAGGAATTTAAACAATTTAATCAAATAAAATTTGTGTGGCGTGCACACTTTGAGCCACCTTCTGAATAAGTTAATAGAGTCCAGCTGTGTGTAATTTAGTCTCAGTATAAATACAGCTGCTCTGTATCAACCTCAGTGTTTTGTTAGACAACACTAGTGAACAAACAGCATCATCAAGAGTAAGGAACTCACCAGACAGGTCAGAGATAAAGTTGTGCAAAAGTTTGAAGCAGAGGTAGGTTATAAAAAACCATCCCAAGCTTTGAGCAACCCAATGAGCACTGTTTAATCCATTATTCAAAAATTCTACAACTGCAAACCAAACAAGACATGGCCGTCCACCCAAACAGACAGATAGAGCAAGGAGAGCACTAATCAGTGAAGCAGCCAAGAGGCCCATGATCACTCTGGAGAAGCTGCATAGATCCTCCGCTCAGGTGGGACTCGTGCACTCCACAAATCTGGCCTTTATGGAAAAGCAACAAGAAGAAAACCATTGTTGAAAGAAAAACATAAGAAGTGCAGTTTACAGTTTACCACAAGCCATGTAGGGACACAGCAAACGTGTAAGATGGTGCTGTGGTCAGATGAGACAAAAGTGGAACTGAATGCAAAGCGCTACATATAGTGAAAAAGTAACACTACTCAGAATGCACCATCCCAACTGTGAAACATGGTGGTGGCAGCATCATGCAGTGAGAATGCATTTCGTCAACAGGGACAGGGAAGAGTTAATGGGAAGATGGATGGAAGGAGATAAATACAGGGCAATTCTGGAATAAAACCTGTTGGAGGCTGCAAAAGACTGGAAAGGGAATTCACCTTTAAGCAAGATGATGACCCTTAAAATATGTATAATTTTTGTTCCACTTCACAATTTTGTGTTGATCTATCACTTAACATCCTAATAAAATACATTTGTGGTTGTAAGGTGACAAGTTGTGAAAAAAGATCAAGGGGTATGAATACTAGTCACTGTAAATCATTAAAAAGCAAGATACATTTTTTGTTGAAAATTTACTTCAACATTTCCGGATGGTTAGCATGTCTGAATACACTCCAGGAATTGCCAGTCATTAGTGTGCAACAATGCAGTTAGTTAGTATTACATACAGTGTCATGAAAGGCTGTATGCCCTGTCTAGATATGTGCACATTTATATTTCTTTAATGTCTTTGATATACAAGAAATCAGTTTGTATTTTTTGGGTAAAAGAAAATTCTCCTTTTTAGATTCTGCAACTGATCAGTGACCTAGTAATGCCACAGTTAACATCTATCCTGGATATGGGCTAACCTGTCCAACTAAATCTTATTTTGATCATTTAAATCAGAGTGAACTTCAGTTCAAAGTTTGAACTGACATATCACAGTTTACAGCCATTTACCATAATTTAAGAGCTACAGTCTTAAGCAAACTGTCAAAATAACCAAGTCTGAAACATACACAGTCTTTTCATTAGAAAATCTCCCAAAATCTCTTCAAGAGAAAGATGTGAAATAAACTAGGAACCTACAAACAACATGTAACTACAGGACCAGAAAATTGTGTCTTGGACACTAAACAGCATTGCATTCAGGGTCCTGACAGTGCACAGCTCTGCATAATACATAAGTCATACAATTCGAATGCCAGAAACATGTTTATGATTTTTGCTGCTCAGTTGCTTGTCAGAGTTTTTGATTTCACGACACAAAAAAATGAAAACAATGTTTTTTAATGGAGGTATGCACACTGGTGCATGCACACAATGTGGTGGTGTTCAAATAGTATGAACACTGTTTAATTCCTCAGTCAGTCATTTAGAATTTTCTTTATCTTTATTAATACATTGAACTAAATCCAAAACCATACTATAAACTCTGCCACACTTGCTTGCTGTAGTTCATGTGGGCTTCAGGGGGCACTGTCTTGAATCTATGGCTCTTCTATATCCATCTCCCCCAAGTTCACCAGGGTGTAGGTGATGTAAAAGAAGCCGGTCAGTGAAGTGGGGCTATATCCAGATCGAAGGTATACACCACTTGTCACAGATATTTTTTAAATCACTGAAAACTGTTTTAAACTTAAGCTTAAAAATTTGGAGTGGTGTGCGATGCTTCGAGTATGCCACAGCCTTTAGGCTCATTTATTGTCTAAATGCTACCAAAAAAGTGGTGCTTCTCCATTTCTGTTCATTTTCTGACGTATAAAAGAAAAGAACAGAACACTCCTATTCATGAACAAGCTCCGTGAATTTCTGTGTTCCATAACATTGGGAATAAATTAGCCTTTGTTATTTTCTACAAAAGGATGTTGTGCAAAAACTCAAACATTTGAACAGTAAAAACATTTTTATGGCACAATCTGTGTATTTTCACAAATATAGTAATTGTATTTCCATTTGTCTTCTTACAGTAAAATCAAGAGCTGCTCAGCAGGCTAAAATCAAATGGATTGTCAACATAATTTTCTACATTCTTCAAGTAAGTTTTAAGCCGGGTGGGTTGTCAAACTTGTAGCCCATAGGCCAAATAAGGTTCTGTCCCTCCTGTCCAAATTAATTTAGAACCCTTTTTCTCAATAAAAACTGTTTTTACAGTAATGCCCAAATTCAAATATATGCATGTATCCATGTTTTAATGTTAGGATACAATTGAATCCTATTGATACAATATTTTGCTATGTAGATATAGTGTCCCACCCTTAGCAAAATGCCAACGTAGCAAAAATCAGGTGGAAACAAATACTGACATTTTCTTGACCGATATTTCATTTAAATGTTTTTCTTATTTTTCTGGAATTTCTTTTCATTGTGAAAAAGGGTGCTGCCATGACACTTAGCTTAGTTCATGTTGCAGAAAATGTGTTATTTAAGCTCTGATCCAGCTTGGATATATCTAGTTTAACTGATCCCATTAATCAGCTGTTGGGTATTTTACCACTGCATGGATGAATGGAAAGAAACCCAGGAGGCAGGTTCTCTAATTTATAATCTACTGAGAAGAGCATTTCGGCATCACATGTACACCAGAAATGAATTCGGAAAAAAGAAGAAAAACATTTCTTAAAAGCGAATTACTCTGCCAAAAAAGGTCACACACTCTAATATTCCATTGGACTTCCTTTAGCTTTGATTGCTGCATGCATTCACTGTGGCATTGTTTTAATAAGCTTCTGCAATGTCACAAGATTTATTTTAATCCAGTGTTGCATTAATTTTTCACCAAGATCTTGCAGCAGCATTGATGATGGTAGAGTCTGACTGCTGCACAAAGCCTTCCCCAGCACATCCCAAAGATTCTCAATGAGATTAAGACTCTGTGGTGGCCAATCCACCAGTGTTTTGCCACATAATGTTCTTTCTTCATGCCATTTGTGTTGTGAAGTGCACCAGTCCCTCCTGCAGTAAAATAACCCCAAAACATGATGCTGCCACCATTGCGTTTCACAGTTGGCATGGTATTCTCAGGCTTCTCACCTAATCTGGCTTTGTTCCTTTTGGAGTAATGTCTTCTTGCTCAGCTCATGTCGATACAGTACTCGTTTCACTGTGGATAATGACTCTTACACTCTTATCAGCATCAGCAGCATCTTCACAAGGTCTTTTGCTTTTGTTCTTGGGTTGATCTGCACATTTCGGACCAGAGCATGTTCATCTCTGGGACACTGTCTCCTGTCTCCTTCCTGAGCGCTATGATGGCTGGACATTCCCAACTTTTTTATTCTTGCATTCAGTTGTTCGTACAGATAAACTAGGCACCTTAAGGCATTTGGAAATTGCACTCAAGGATGAACCAGACTTCTCTTCCTGATATCTTGTCTGATAGCTTTATAATTTTTCTCATGATATGAATAATTTTAGTAATTGTATTTGACCTAAAATGGTAATGGCTTATTCTGATTTCATGGCAGACAGTAAGAAAAACATGCGTATGTATCTTTTTATATAGTGTATGAAAACTTCTGGTTTCAAATGTATAAGGAAGTTTTAGATCATATCCTACCATCCAGGTAATGGCTCTTTCAGGGAAAAGAGCCATTGTTTATTTCAGCAGGACTGTAAAAAAAAAAAGAGTAAAACTGTGGCATAGACTGTCGATAAAAAAAAAAAAACAGTCTAAACTATTGTTTGTTGATTTTGTTAAATTCACATTCAGTTTTTTTATTATTATTCCTTTTGCTGTGTGTTGTTAGGCAGCTCTAATGGTCTCACTCATTTGGAAATACTATGCTGATCCTGTCACTGTGGTGCCCAGTAAGTGGATTTCTCCACTGGAGCGACTTGTAGCGTTTCCTTCTGGAGTTGCAGGCAAGTCTTTTATAAAGTCTTTTGTAACATGCAGTGGAGAAAATAAGTATTTGATACGCTGCCAATTTTGCAAGTTTTCCCATCTACAAAGAATGGAGAATGGTCATTTTGATCATAGGTACACTTCAACTATGAGAGACGGAATAAAACAAAAACTCACATTTCATTATTTTTAAATAATTAATTTGCATTATATTGTATGAAAAAAATACAATAAAAATAAATAAATAAAAAACAGCAACAACACACTCCTTTGAGCGCGCAGACTACCAAGTAATGCTGCATCAGCGTGAAAAGAAAATGGTATATCTACAGTCATATGAAAAAGTTTGGGCACCCCTATAAATCTTAATCATTTTTAGTTGTAAATATTTGGGTGTTTGCAACAGCCATTTCAGTTTGATATATCTAATAACTGATGGACACAGTAATATTTCAGGATTGACATGAGGTTTATTGTAACAGAAAATGTGCAATATGCATTAAACCAAAATTTGACCGGTGCAAAAGTATTGGCACCCTTATCATTTTATTGATTTGAATACTCCTAAATACTTTTTACTGACTTACTGAAGCACAAAAGTGGTTTGGTAACCTAATTGAGCTTTGAACTTCATAGCCAGGTGTATCCAATCATGAGAAAAGGTATTTAAGGTGGCCAATTGCAAGTTGAATCTCCTCTGAAGAGTGTAGGGCTGCAGCTATCGATTCTTTTTGTAGTCGAGTACTCTACTGAAAAATCGATTAATCGAGTAATCGGATAAAACATTTTTTTTGTTAAAGAGCAATTAAAAAGGCATTTCACTTAATAATGAATGACCAATTGTTTTCCTTGTTTAGATAAGTTATATTTTTTAAATCACAACATACATTTCCAAATTGCAAATACAAATAAATAAACCACAATAAAGAAATAAATACCACAATTACAAAAATACATTTAATTACATTACTTTCAATTTTGGATTTCTTGTAAGTATCAAATATAGGGTATTAATCAATAAAAAAGGCATAAACATCGTCTTTGTGTTGTGCATCTTAGCTTCTGAACAGCAGAGACGTTGTCAGTTCTGCCAGTGTTGGATCAGTGTGCTGCATTCTTTTACCACCAAGCCGCTTCTCCAAAATATATCAGGACCTGTGGAATAATTGTGAAACAGAAGTATTACAAATGTGGTTTTTTTCTTTATTTATATGTTGGACTACTTGGGTCTAATTACATCACTAAGACTAATAAGTCTAATAATAAAGTCATGGCCGTGCATTTATGAACGCATTGGGGCACATTAGGCACTAGTAGTAATTCATATTTTATCCAATAAATAAGAGACACACACTTCCTTATATGAACAACACAGTGTTCATACACAGTTTCTGTCTCACCGGTCAAATGTACTCTTAGATGAAGAAATCATGCATTTTTTTTTCAGCCAAAGTAACTTCAGTGTAGCTAACTTTAACATTATTATTGTTTATATTCTGAACTCCACAGCGCTGTGTTTACTGTTTCGATAAAGCATGTATTCATTCGAAAACGTCTCTGTTCTAATAAACTATAAGTAATAGACAGTGTTTCTATTAATAAGCACTCCACGGCGCTGCTGTTATGTTATTAAGGCATATTAATGTTAATCTCATTGATTTATTATAAGTTATGTTTACCTGCTCTCTCGGCTGTCCTCAGCTCAGATGGTGCAGCATTAAAACGCGCTGTTTTGGGAGGCAAGGACGCGCTGCACTGAATACATGTCACCGTTCCAACCTAAAATGCTTTTATTCCTTTAAAACCGCTGTTTTCTCTCGCCGCTTCCATTTTTGCCGCTGCTCAAACCTCCTGTCACTCCCCGATCTGTACCCCCTGCCCAATTTGTGCCGCGCATGCGCACTGCACACTGAGCAGAGGGCGCAGATCGGGCAGCCACGGCTGTCAACAGTTGTCGGCGCTGTGAGATCGCTGATCAAGCTTAACTTCCGTTTTCTGAACTCTAGATAGACAGATAGGTGTTTAAAATAATTAAAAATCGAAAATAATCTGTTAAAATGTGTGAGCCTGCTGTGTTTTTATTTATTTTTTGTTACGTCTCGCTCAGTTTGCAGTGCGCATGCGTGCGCATGCGCGGCACAAATCGGGCAGGGGGTACAGATCGGGGAGTGACACCTCCGTCTCCTTCTTCCCGGGCGAGAGTGACGTAACGCTGAGCGCGTTGTCAAAATAAAAGTCGCGGAAATACCGCGCGCTGAGTTTATTAATTAAATAAACGATTACTCGAGGCACAGAAAATTAATCGATCAATTTTTTTAATCGAGTTACTCGATTTACTCGAGTAATCGTTTCACCCCTAGAAGAGTGGCATCATGGGCTCATCAAAACAACTCTCAAATGATCTAAAAACAAAGATTGTTCAACATAGTTGTTCAGGGGAAGGATACAAAAGGTTGTCTCAGAGATTTAACCTGTCAGTTTCCACTGTGAGGAACATAGTAAGGAAATGGAAGACCACAGGGACAGTTCTTGTTAAGCCCAGAAGTGGCAGACTTCTGGGCTATATATATATATGTATGTATATATATATATATATATTAGTGCTGGGTGATAAATCGATATCTCCGTCTTTTTTTCTAACTCACTGTTTCTGTTAGAAAACCCTGGGGGCAGAATTATCCTCTGTCTTTGTGTTTTTAGTTTTTAACAGATAGAGAGTCAGTTGTGCTGGATATTTTACTAAATACAGAAGATTATATAATCTGTGTAGCTGTATTTAAACGGAGCTAAACGCTGCTGTTCCTGAACTGAAGGACTTTTAAATACACTTGTTAAGTAATGAAAGTCTAGTCTACTGAAAGCCAGTAATGTTAGTATTAATCTGTACTGCAATAGAAGTGCATCATTTCAGAAACTTGACTTTATTCCTCCCACCTCCATTACAGGTCACTTGCTTAAAAATATTTAAATGTTAGCATAATTTAAATGCAACAGAACTTAAAGGCTATTATTTTAATAAACATTAGCAGTAAGTAATCTCAAAATAACAACAAATAATAAATAGAAAAACAGTAAAACATATGTAGTACATACTTTTTATATAACAAAATTTATTAGACTAAAATGTGACTAAAATGGATAATATTCGATAGACAAAAATGTAACTAAAACTGTTATACATTTTAGTCAAAAGACTAAAACTGTATCAAAATCACCTGTTAAAATGAACACTGTGATATACTCTTGTATTTTGCTTTATGTAGTTGCCTGCATTGAGGAAGGGGAATAATCCTTTGATTAAATATAACTTTATAAAAAATCCAAGTGCTATTGCTAATTAAATTAAACAGACAAATAATGTAATGGTTCTGAATTTTATTTATAGTTTATATATTTGTCTCTTGTACTTGTTTTAAGGGCCGAACATGTGGGGGGGGGGAGATTTTGGCCACAACTCCCTTATTCTGTCACTTATGAGTAAAAAGAAACCTTTAAGTGTAACAGAAAGTGATTTGATTTATATCGGCTGATATGAAAAACTATATCATGATAAGATTTTTTTCACCCAGCCCTAATATATATATATATATATATATATATATATATAATGTGTGTGTATATATATATATATATATATATATATATATATATATATATATATATTTATTTATTTATTTATTTTTTTCCTTTTGTTTTGTTTGTTTGTTTACGTGCTTTTGACTTCTCTGGCTATTGATTTGTGCCTGGCCAGTACAAGGGTTATATTAACAGCTCATTGCAGGGAAGCTTTTTTTATACACATTTATAGAGCAATCCCTTTTAATGGCAGAAATTCTCTGTGGATATTACAAAAGCTGCCCATTTATAGCGGAACACCTGTTTCAGCAATAGGTGCAGCTCAAAGTAGTTGGCATCATTAATTACAAGGACATATTGTATACATATACATAACTCATGTTTTCTTTTCATTGTAGGTGGTGTGGGGATTACCTGCTGGTTAGTTGTCTGCAACAAAGTGGTGGCCATTGGACTTCATGCTGTTAGTTAACTGTTATTTTAAGCTAATATAAGTGGTCATTATCTGTGAGCAGGGTCTCAACAAATGTCCATCACATTTGTGCAAGTTGTGCTATAAAGGATTTACCGTGTCATTTGCTAAAGGCACTGTCTTTGCCCTCATTTCCCCCTCAAGTCAAGGGGCAGCTTCACTGTTCTTTTACAATAGCTGTTGAGAAAATTTGATTGCATCTTGTAGTAAAAAGCAGTACTGTACCCATTATTGTCAATCTTATGTATTTTTCACATTTTCCTTTTTCTGGTGATGGCTCATTGAATATATTACACTGTGCTTATATTTTAACAACTAAAAATATTGTTCCTGAATAAACAGCCATTATAAATATGCAGGATTTGTGTATGTTTTTTTTTGTTTTTTTTTTGTGATTTATATTTCATTAATGGTTTTATTTAACTGATTTAAAATTTAAAGCCCCTGGAAATAATTTTATATTGTGTAATACAGAGGCATAACTTTGGGCAGTGACCAAAGTCGATCCCTACTCCCTCAAAAGTAGTGCACTATATACAGAGAGACTGTTTAGTTTACGAATCAATCAGGGGTAGAAATACAAGTTAATTCAGACACTGCTTCATTATTAACATGAGTTAAAGTCTTTGAAGCACTGTACAGGAGTAATCCATTACAGTAACATTACGCTGGTTAGAAACATAATCCTTACAGCCGTTCACAATGTTGCTAAGTTGTGTGAATTAATTGGGTTTTGTTCGAAATTTGCTGGAGGAAGCATATATATATATATATATATATATATATATATATATATATATATATATATATATATATATATAACAATAATAAAATATCTAAAAAGATTATAATAAACTGTTGCTACCATAACTTTACCCTGAAATGGTGATTTATGCTTTCCAAATATAGTATATGAACTTCTTACTGGAAACATGCTCTAATATAGTGCTTCTTTTGTATTTTTACCTTTAAATATACACATAAGAGTAGCACGGTTTGACAGGGTAGCACAACTCGACAGAACACCTCTGTGTGGGCGTATCTGTAACGTTTTTTTAAATTCAATTCAAGCAACAGGTGTAGTGCCGCACTAACACTGAAATTTAATTTCAAGTCGATGGGGAGAAACCTTGTTCCAGACAGTTAACCTGGAAGAGCAAAGATATTGTCTTGCTGTTGGAAACTAGAATAGGCAGTAATGCTATTATTTATCATGTATTATTACTTTGTTTATCGCTTGCAAGTTTATTTTTTATTTAGTTATAGTATATATGAATAATTTTAAAATGATTTAGATGTCAGAAGTTTATTTTACGGACATGTTGGAATATATCCTGTAATACTGCTATATTAAATATCAGTTTTGGCTAATTTTTATTAATTTTAATAGATTTTAACACTTTTTACGTGGGCACCAATGCAATAATAAATCCTTATAATTAATGTGAAATTAAATAAATAATAAATGGAAAATTACGCCAAATTCCACAGGCCAAGAAAAATAGTGCCCTAAAACAGAAACAGGGAGCCATCGCCTAATATCTGTTGTTCTGTTGTTTGGCCTATGCTTGAAATGATTGTCCCTCCAGACATTTATTTTTTTCTGCTACATCAATTTGCCTCATCTTTACTGTTGAATTATAGCTGAAACAAAACTAGCAAAAAAATGTGTTACTGGCGGGAGTACTGTTTTGCTAAACTAAATTTGAGCAGCGCACTCATAACTACACGTTATAAAAAACTGAATTGTAGCACAGACATAACTCTATTTAGTACCACAAAAATCCAAATTATATCGGTTCAAAGTGGAATATACAGTAACTGTCAAAGAAATGATTTATGACTCCACCAAGTGACAGGTTTGTGTAATTGGCTGGTCATATGGAACTATGATGTCTCCTCACCCTGTCCACCTCTAAGATTTATAATTGCTTATTTATGATAATCCTACCAGGTACATGGGGTTTCATCAGTGGAAGTTTTGGGAAATGTCACTGCATCGTTAAAAAAAATCTTTATTGAAGGGCTATATAATTTATTTAGTTTTTCATAATTACACTCCTCCTTAAAATGTATTGGAATGGTGAGCCCAGTCTCTTGATTCAAGATTCAAGATTTGTTATTGTCATGTTTGTATAGATGGCAGTGGGGTGGGTGGGGCAGAACACTTTTTCTTATTTATTTATTTTTTTATTAATTGTTAATCCATTACTTTGAGTTATTCTTTAAATAGCTCTATGTCATATTTATTTTGGCTTACACTTCTGTACATTAAAAAAATGATCATTCTTTCGACAAAACTCAACATCCTAAACAATTAATTAAACCACAGTAGTCTACTAAAATTAGCATGGGCAAAAACACAACCAGATAATAATAGAATTACCCATACCAGATCAGTCTCAGGAGATGAGTCAGGGATAAAACACTGTGATTCTCTGGGTCTTCTGTGTTCCTTCATGATCCTTCTAGATTTTCTTAGATCACCTCGAGGGAATGATGGTGTTGAATGCTGTAAAGGTCACTTTACAACCTAAATATGTTACTCCACATTACATTTACTGTTGTTAACAAAATGTATGCGTGCAATGTCTGAATTATATACATATATGACAAACTGATCAGTTATCACTTACTGTTTAAAATAATATGTGATTATTATTATTATGTATTGGCATGTCAATTCTGTTGTATATCTGTATATTTACATTAACTCCACTCTTTTTTTTAAACTCTGTGTAGCGCTGTGTCCTGTTTTTTTATTTTATTCGACTGAAAGTACTTCTTATGATGGTGATCTTTTAAGTAAAAGAATTTAACCTTATGTTTCATAGAGATTTTTGGTCAAAGTTATTATAAATGTTAGATAACCCAAACCCTTGTAGTCTGTTACTATTATGAGCTTTTACTAAAGGACCAAATATATTCCATCAGTAAATCCATTCCTCAATAAAATATGCAACACACTACATCAACAATGGATTTCATTTAACAATGTAATAATATAAACAACTCACTTGTTTCTAAATGATTCTTTTGCCTTTTATGATACGCTGGAACAAATTATTGAAAGAAATATTAATAAATATTAGTCCTAAGGGGCCTACACTATTAATACTCTTAAAAAATACTCATATCCCGAATGCATAGTCTTGCTTCTCTTAACCTGTTCTTTTTTTTTATCAGTCCAGTCCTGATCAGTTTAGTCCGCTTCACATTTCCTCTCTTGAGCTCAACCACCTCGTCTACTGCTCTAAATAATAAATTACATCAAAACACTTGAGAACAAACAGACCCTAACTCTAACCCTGACCTATTAAAATAAGTTTTATTTGCAACATTCACTTCTTGCATGGCCGTGAACGTGGAAGGACGAGGAACGTGGGTTGACCATACTCCCTGCAAAAAGGCTCCGACCTCACATTAAGAGACAACAACGCAAGAATAAAAACGATTGTCAACTCTAAAAGACTGCTGATGATGGCAGCAGAAATGCGCTGCTTACTGGCCCCGGTGACAAGACCCTGGTGGCCCCGATGAGGTGTACTTCAGACATCCATTTGTTATGCTTTTGCCCTTATACCATATGCTGCAGCATACCCATTTGTCTTTGAAATATGCACAGACACATATGACACAGTTAATACAACTTGGCTTAATGGTACCCATAGAAATACTGATACTTTTACCATGATTATACCCGTACTCTGTGTGATATTTTTCTTACTCCCTGCTCACATTACTACTTTTATAACTCATGTGTTCACATCATATCAATTGCTGCAAGTTGTTGTTGAGCCATTCGAGAATGAGGGTGAAGGAGATATGTGGTTGAAGCTTTTTTTTTGATGAAACATTTTTAAATATTAAGGATGATTATTTAATCAAAGGGGGGGAATTGTCATGTATTTTTATGATGTGATTCATTAATCTTTTTAACAAGCTGATTGAATTATAATACCTGCACGTTTATGGAGAATGTACTTTAGAGTTATGAATTGTTTGTGCAGTTTGTTTTTGCTTGAAATTATCACACCCACAAAGAAGACACACCCACAGAGAATCATTCTGCTCTCCCTCCTTACCTCAGCCACATTTAAATTGTTCTGTTCTTAAAGCCAACATCCAGCTAAACTCATCTCTCCAACCAATCCCCCAAAAAAGAGGCAGGTCTTTTTTACAAGATTTATTGAAAAGGTAAGTATAAATAATGACTAACCAGCAGATAAGTATCAAATAATAAGGTAAGTATCACAATTATCTACACAGATAGGTAGGCCAGATAGGTAACTAAATGCTACACTACCTTCCGTGTTAATCAGGTCTATGGTAATTTACACAAAGGAATTTCTAACATTAGCTGAGTCATGCATCATTTCTAGTACAATAAATGCTTTACAGTTTCCACATGAATTAACTTATTTTCTCTTGAAATGTTCAGATAAACTATATATTTACACATTAACTTCTTCCTTTTACAGGTCAATCAGCATAAATGTACTTACTAGCAATGCCACAACAAAAGAGAAAGATAAGTTTCAAAAGAGCTGAGCTGACATGTGTCCTTCACCTTGAACACTGAAAAAATGGCTACACCCAGGAACAGGAAGGGTCATCATATCACAATCTGAGAAATTGCTGTGTCAGAATAAAAGCCCCTTTTTTCAAAATATCTTCCCCGTGGCATCACACTCCCCGCCTGGCATCACTAGATGCCAAAACCCCTTACCCTAAACAGTCTCTGCCTCTAGGAGTAGGACCACGTCAGAGACAGGTCTCAGGTAAGTCTTCGGCGGATGATGCAATGCGACCATGACAAACACTTTTCTGACAAGTCAATCATCACCTTCCTTAAGGTTCCGTTTCCTTTTGTGCCATCTTTGCCTGGCTTGAAGTACACTCGAGTACTCCCGCCTCCATCTTGCCCAAAATGTCTCTGCTAAGACCTGTACTCTCTTCCACTGATGACAGACTGGCCTCTGAGCCATCTGCAGGAGGAGCTGGTGGAGTACCACTCTTTTGCGTGAGCAGCATCGCTGGAGTAAGTATCAGTGGCACTTCAGGATCTGAAGAAACTGGTATTAACGGCCTGGAGTTAATTATAGCGGTGACTTCAGCCATGAACGTGCACAGGACTTCATGAGTGACCTTTGACCTTCCAACTCACTCTGTGCACTTTGCTGTTGTTACTGGGAAGGAAGCATAAGTGTGAGGGATGTTCAGCTGATTCAGCTCCTGCAGAGACTCCTGCCATCTCTGCCACTTAAGGAACTTCCCATCAGGTAACGGCACATCCCAGTCTGTCCCTTGGGACACTAGTTCTCTCAGTAGGAACCTGCCTTGAATTGTCACAGGTGCTAAGAATCCGAGCGGATCAAATAGGCTATTAATTGTGGACAGAACGCCTCTGTGTGTAAAATGCTTCTGAGACTCAGGAATGGTGAACATGAAGGTGTCCTTAGTCATGTCCCAGGCAACACCCAGACTGCGTTGGACAGGTAAGTCATCAACAGCAAGATCTAGAGCCTAGAGGTTGGGACCCTGAAGTAAGACGTCGTTCAGGGACACTACCTCAAAGCTAGCGCTTGAGTCAAACACGACCCGGATCTTCCCGGGCTTCTGGGGATGGTACACCCCGAAGATTGGAAGGTACCAAGCTTCTTTTTCATCCTCTAAAGGTGGCTCCAGTTCTGCATGATGGTTATGCAGAATCCCCTGCATGAACTCAATGAAGTCTTTATTCATGTCGGTTGGAAGTTGCGCTGCAGTGACATAAAGCATTCGTAGGCATACCTCTTGTTGTTAGGGAGTGGTTTCCTTGGAGTCCAAAACGGCAGTGGGGCTATCCAGCTTTCGTTTTTATCCCTGACAAATTCTTTGTTCATCAGCTGTAGGAACGTCAGATCATCAATAGATGGCGAAAGATGATTGTCCTTGTCAGACCTCAAGAAGACTGTTCTGCCCAGGTGGTCTTCTTGTCGCACTGTAGCACATGACCAAGGGATAACTTGCTTGAAGCTCTGACTCAAGACTTTTTTGACTTTGACAGCATTAAGACAGATTAAGGATTCATGTAGCTTGGACGACCGTTTTCCATGAAGCATGTCTTGAATGTGTTCACTGTTTTCAGAGAGTGAGCTCCACTCAAACAGACATCGTTAAAATCACCCACCCAAGGTTGTGCTTCTGGGCGAAGGGTGCACTTGGTGGGCCATTGTATTGCTGACGCACTTTGTGAACCTGGAGTATGTCTCGTCCTAACAGCAGCCAAATCTCCGCGGAGTCATCCAGAGCAGGTATCCTGTCAGCAATGTGTTGCATGTGGCTGTGGTGGTATGCTACCTCTGGTGTGGGAATTTCTGCTCTACTATTAGGGACATTGTTACACTCTATCAGAGTAGGAAGAGGAATGCTCAATTCTTCTTTGAGTGGTTCGAACACATAGCCAAGGGCCCTCCTTCCTGTGACTTTGTGACTCCCGCACATGTCGTGAGGATGTATGGCAGTGATGGCCCTTTAATGTGGAAAGCGTCAAAGAACTCTGACTTGGCTAAGGAAACATTGCTTTGATCATCTAAGATCACTTACATCCTCTTCATCTTGTCACGATGACCTTGCGGATATACATTGACTAGGCATATCTTTGAACAAGACTTGCCTTTGAAGCCCTGACCACACACCTGGGTGCACATGGTCATTGCAGTTGCGCTTGGTGTATCGTCAGACTGCTCAGACACATCCTTTGACTCCCCGCCATGGTCTTTGGAGGGGCTCTGCACCCTATTTCCCTTGGGAGCAGGCCCTGGATGCAGTGCGGGAAGTTGTTTTTCACTGTTGCATTCCGTACATCACAGTTCTTGGCCATATGTGAGACTGACGCACAGCAGCGGAAACATACACTGTTGTCCTTCAGGAACTTTTTCCTGTCGTCGAGTAGCATAGCTCTAAAGCTCTTGCATTTTCTTAGTGGATGGGGTTTCTTGTGTATCGGCCAATGTACATTTGGGTCCACTGTTTGGTTTGTTCCACTCTCTGTTGTTTCCTTGGAAACGGTTTTGTGCACTGCAACGTGGTTTTTGTTATTGAGGTTTCCTGTCTTTTCCTTTTTCAAGGTAGGTGCTGCGGAGCTGCAGGTGTTTAAGCTCGGGTCATTTCTTGCCTTAGCCTCCTTTCTGATAAACTCAGAGAACACCACAAATGGTGGAAATGCAACTTTTTTATCTTCTTTATACTTTGACCCAAATATCATCCATTTCTCTTGCAGATAGAACTGCAACTTTTCCACAATTGGACCGATTCCTCTTGCAGAGTCCAGGTATGCTAAGCCCTGGAGGTACCTGTCTTGTTTTGCCGCTTCAACTTCTAGCACCAAGTCTGCAAGCTCACTAAGCCTGTGGTTGTCCCGGTTGGAAATCTTGGGAAAGCTATCCAGTTTAGCGAACAGTGCCTTTTCAATGGCTTCTGGAGCTCCATATCGTTCCTCCAGCCTTGTCCAAATCAGTCTAAGGGCAGCAGATGGGTGGCCGATACTAACCGATTTCATCCTGCGTGCTAACTGACTTGACTCAGGGCCTAACCATCTAATGAGCAGGTCAACTTCGTTGTTGGCTGAGATATCCATGTGCTGTAACACCCTGGTGAATGTTGCCTTCCAGCTGAGGTAGTTTTCGGGTTGGTCATCAAAACGACTCAGTCCACTTGTTACCAGTTGACTCCTTATCAGAAATTTAGCTAAGTCTGATATGTTGCCGTTTTCATTCTGGCTGGGCATATGGTGTGGGGTATAAGCACTGACCCCTGGTTCTCTTTTGGGTTGAAGATGGTTCCTTCTTTGTGAGTATTGGTGATGTGAGGTATTAACCTGTGACATGCGTTGCTCTCTATCAATCCGTTGTGATACAGGAGACTGCATACGTGGCTGCTGTGGGCCGAAACATTGCTGCATCCCATTGCCTGGAAGGGCGCTCGGTTGAATCCAATTCTTCCTCATAATGGCTATGTTCTATGTGAGTGTGGTTAGCAACATATTCGCTGACTTTCTCTTGCACATTCTGTTCTTTGCGTAATGACTCAAAACTTGCCAAACTACCACGATAGCTTCGTTCAGCAGCAGCGGCTTCCATGACAAGAGCTTTGGCGATAGCTGCCTCTGCGCCTCTGTCTTGACGGAGTGCATCCAATTCAACATCAAGGCGGGCCTTCTCAATTTTTAATTCTTTTTCTTTCCTACTGTAGGCTGCTCTAGCCTTAGCTGCATCAGCATTTGCCCGTGCCTGCGCAGCTGCTATGCTAATCTGTGAAGCCCGTAAGCCTTTGGTTCGGTGAGAGCCGGATACATGGAATCTAACTTCCTTTAGTTGCATCTCTTGCACAGAAAGCTCTTGCAGAACCTCTTTATTATCTTCTGATGATGGTTGAGGTTCTGAGGTTCTTAAAGCCAACAGCCAGCTGAATTCATCTCTCCAACCAATCCCCCAAGGAAGAGGCAGGTCTTGTAGTTAGCAAGATTAATTGAAAAGAAGGTAAACCCACCGCTCCGCAAAACCAGCAAGCTGATTGGCTGTTTCTACTGAGAGAAAATTTATTCTGGGCTTTGATTGGTTGCCCCCTTTAGTGCAGCGCCCTTATGTGTCGCATAGGCTGCATACCCCCTATTTAAATTGTATGTCTGGCTGCATTTTGGCTTTCCATTGGAAACAATGAACGGTGAAGAGTAACCGTTTATTATACCTTGGGTGTATTGACAAATATCTTTCAATTATGATTACTTAACTTTAGCATCTATAATTACATAATCATTATGTGAAACCTTGTATTTTATATGCATTTATATAGAAGATTAACCAATACTCACATTGTATTTTATACGCATTTATATTACTCACATTGTATTTTATACGCATTTATATAGAAGATTAACCAATAATCACAATATATATTCTTTACACATATAGTTAAACATTGCTTGATCAGGCATGTAACTAACACAGACTCTATTATATGGCAAACTAACCCACATGATACATAAGGCATTTAACTAACACATAGAATCTATTGTATTGCGTATTAACCACGAGTCTGCGACTCTCTCCATCAAAACGAACACGCAGGGGAGTTGTACCCCAGATGGTGGATGGGGGTAACCCATCTTCCATTTTCTTTTTACAACAATTTGGTGACCCCGACGTCTGGAGCAGTCGTGGCAAAGGACAGCATCCGGCACTGATCCACTCGCGGCCGCACTATAAGAAAAGGGTGAGCAGGGCCTGTTTTACCGAATTCTGCATATTGGATATCTGAAATTTGAGTGGTGAGGAGGTCCGAATGCTGTCCGGAGGGGAGAAGGGAGCATACCAAGGTATTTTAAATAAGAGTAGATGCTGTTCCTACTCAAGGGTTTTAAAAAAAGAGTAGATGCTGTTCCTGCTCAAGGGTTTTAAAAAAGAGTAGATGCTGTTCCTACTCAAGGGTTAAGGATTGGAAGCTAGCGTGTCCCCCCGGCTTCTGACGAGAAGTACGGATAAAGGCCAGGTGAAAGGTTCACCTCGAGATTGATCCACTCGTAAATAAAAAAAGAGTAGATGCTGTTCCTACTCAAAGTCTTTTATAATTTTGTTAAAAAAGAGTAGATGCTGTTCCTACTCAAGTGTTTCTAGTTTGTTAAAAAAGAGTAGATGCTGTTCCTACTCAAAGTCTTTTATAATTTTGTTAAAAAAGAGTAGATGCTGTTCCTTCTCAAAGTCTTTTATAATTTTGTTAAAAAAGAGTAGATGCTGTTCCTACTCAAAGTCTTTTATAATTTTGTTAAAAAAGAGTAGATGCTGTTCCTACTCAAGTGTTTCTAGTTTGTTAAAAAAGAGTAGATGCTGTTCCTACTCAAAGTCTTTTATAATTTTGTTAAAAAAGAGTAGATGCTGTTCCTACTCAAAGTCTTTTATAATTTTGTTAAAAAAGAGTAGATGCTATTCCTACTCAAAGTCTTTTATAATTTTGTTAAAAAAGAGTAGATGCTGTTCCTACTCAAAATCTTTTATAATTTTGATAAAAAAGAGTAGATGCTGTTTCTACTCCAGTGTTATATAATTTTGTTAAAAAAGAGTAGATGCTGTTCCTACTCAAAGTCTTTTATAATTTTGTTAAAAAAGAGTAGATGCTGTTCCTACTCCAGTGTTATATAATTTTATTAAAAAAGAGTAGATGCTGTTCTTACTTAAAGTCTTTTATAATTTTATTAAAAAAGAGTAGATGCTGTTCCTACTCAAAGTCTTTTATAATTTTATTAAAAAAGAGTAGATGCTGTTCCTACTCAAGTGTTTCTAGTTTGTTAAAAAAAGAGTAGATGCTGTTCCTACTCAAAGTCTTTTATAATTTTGTTAAAAAAGAGTAGATGCTGTTCCTACTCCAGTGTTATATAATTTTATTAAAAAAGAGTAGATGCTGTTCCTAATCAAGTGTTTCTAGTTTGTTAAAAAAAGAGTAGATGCTGTTGCTACTCCAGTGTTATATAATTTTATTAAAAAAGAGTAGATGCTGTTCCTACTCAAAGTATTTTATAATTTTGTTAAAAAAGAGTAGATGCTGTTCCTACTTAAAGTCTTTTATAATTTTGTTAAAAAAGAGTAGATGCTGTTCCTACTCAAAGTCTTTTATAATTTTGTTAAAAAAGAGTAGATGCTGTTCTACTCAAGTGTTTCTAGTTTGTTAAAAAAAGAGTAGATGCTGTTCCTACTCAAAGTCTTTTATAATTTTATTAAAAAAGAATAGATGCTGTTCCTACTCAAAATGTTTTATAATTTTGTTAAAAAAGAGTAGATGCTGTTCCTACTCAAGTGTTATATATTTTGTAAAAAAGAGTAGATGCTGTTCCTACTCAAAGTATTTTATAATTTTGTTAAAAAAGAGTAGATGCTGTTCCTACTCCAGTGTTATATAATTTTGTTAAAAAAGAGTAGATGCTGTTCCTACTCAAGTGTTATATAATTTTGTTATAAAAGAGTAAAGAGTAGATGCTGTTCCTACTCAAAGTATTTTATAATTTTGTTAAAAAAGAGTAGATGCTGTTCCTACTCAAGTGTTATATAATTTTGTAAAAAAGAGTAGATGCTGTTCCTACTCAAAGTCTTTTATAATTTTGTTAAAAAAGAGTAGATGCTGTTCCTACTCCAGTGTTATATAATTTTGTTAAAAAAGAGTAGATGCTGTTCCTACTCAAGTGTTATATAATTTTGTTATAAAAGAGTAAAGAGTAGATGCTGTTCCTACTCAAAGTCTTTTATAATTTTGTTAAAAAAGAGTAGATGCTGTTCCTACTCCAGTGTTATATAATTTTGTAAAAAAGAATAGATGCTGTTCCTACTCAAAGTGTTTTATAATTTTGTAAAAAAGAGTAGATGCTGTTCCTACTCAAAGTCTTTTATAATTTTGTTAAAAAAGAGTAGATGCTGTTCCTATTCCAGTGTTATATAATTTTGTTAAAAAAGAGTAGATGCTGTTCCTACTCCAGTGTTATATAATTTTGTAAAAAAGAATAGATGCTGTTCCTACTCAAAGTGTTTTATAATTTTGTAAAAAAGAGTAGATGCTGTTCCTACTCAAAGTCTTTTATAATTTTGTTAAAAAAGAGTAGATGCTGTTCCTACTCAAAGCCTTTTATAATTTTGTTAAAAAAGAGTAGATGCTGTTTCTACTCCAGTGTTATATAATTTTGTAAAAAAGAGTAGATGCTGTTCCTACTCAAAGTCTTTTATAATTTTGTAAAAAAGAGTAGATGCTGTTCCTACTCAAGTGTTTTATAATTTTGTTAAAAAGAGTAGATGCTGTTCCTACTCAAAGTCTTTTATAATTTTATTAAAAAAGAGTAGATGCTGTTCCTACTCAAAGTCTTTTATAATTTTGTTAAAAAAGAGTAGATGCTGTTCCTACTCCAGTGTTATATAATTTTGTAAAAAAGAGTAGATGCTGTTCCTACTCAAGTGTTATATAATTTTGTAAAAAAGAGTAGATGCTGTTCCTACTCAAGTGTTTTATAATTTTGTTAAAAAGAGTAGATGCTGTTCCTACTCAAAGTCTTTTATAATTTTATTAAAAAAGAGTAGATGCTGTTCCTACTCAAAGTCTTTTATAATTTTATTAAAAAAGAGTAGATGCTGTTCCTACTTAAAGTCTTTTATAATTTTGTTAAAAAAGAGTAGATGCTGTTCCTACTCAAAGTCTTTTATAATTTTGTTAAAAAAGAGTAGATGCTGTTCCTACTCAAGTGTTATATAATTTTGTAAAAAAGAGTAGATGCTGTTCCTACTCAAGTGTTATATAATTTTGTAAAAAAGAGTAGATGCTGTTCCTACTCAAGTGTTATATAATTTTGTAAAAAAGAGTAGATGCTGTTCCTACTCAAAGTCTTTTATAATTTTGTTAAAAAAGAGTAGAAGCTGTTCCTACTCAAAGTGTTTTATAATTTTGTTAAAAAAGAGTAGATGCTGTTCCTACTCAAAGTCTTTTATAATTTTATTAAAAAAGAGTAGATGCTGTTCCTACTCAAAGTGTTTTATAATTTTGTTAAAAAAGAGTAGATGCTGTTCCTACTCAAAGTCTTTTATAATTTTGTTAAAAAAGAGTAGATGCTGTTCCTACTCAAGTGTTTTTAGTTTGTTAAAAAAGAGTAGATGCTGTTCCTACTCCAGTGTTATATAATTTTGTTAAAAAAGAGTAGATGCTGTTCCTACTCCAGTGTTATATAATTTTGTAAAAAAGAGTAGATGTTGTTCCTACTCAAAGTCTTTTATAATTTTGTTAAAAAAGAGTAGATGCTGTTCCTACTCAAAGTCTTTTATAATTTTATTAAAAAAGAATAGATGCTGTTCCTACTCAAAATGTTTTATAATTTTGTTAAAAAAGAGTAGATGCTGTTCCTACTCAAGTGTTATATATTTTGTAAAAAAGAGTAGATGCTGTTCCTACTCAAAGTATTTTATAATTTTGTTAAAAAAGAGTAGATGCTGTTCCTACTCAAGTGTTATATAATTTTGTTATAAAAGAGTAAAGAGTAGATGCTGTTCCTACTCAAAGTATTTTATAATTTTGTTAAAAAAGAGTAGATGCTGTTCCTACTCAAGTGTTATATAATTTTGTAAAAAAGAGTAGATGCTGTTCCTACTCAAAGTCTTTTATAATTTTGTTAAAAAAGAGTAGATGCTGTTCCTACTCCAGTGTTATATAATTTTGTTAAAAAAGAGTAGATGCTGTTCCTACTCAAGTGTTATATAATTTTGTTATAAAAGAGTAAAGAGTAGATGCTGTTCCTACTCAAAGTCTTTTATAATTTTGTTAAAAAAGAGTAGATGCTGTTCCTACTCCAGTGTTATATAATTTTGTAAAAAAGAATAGATGCTGTTCCTACTCAAAGTGTTTTATAATTTTGTAAAAAAGAGTAGATGCTGTTCCTACTCAAAGTCTTTTATAATTTTGTTAAAAAAGAGTAGATGCTGTTCCTATTCCAGTGTTATATAATTTTGTTAAAAAAGAGTAGATGCTGTTCCTACTCAAAGTGTTTTATAATTTTGTAAAAAAGAGTAGATGCTGTTCCTACTCAAAGTCTTTTATAATTTTGTTAAAAAAGAGTAGATGCTGTTCCTACTCAAAGTCTTTTATAATTTTGTTAAAAAAGAGTAGATGCTGTTCCTACTCCAGTGTTATATAATTTTGTAAAAAAGAGTAGATGCTGTTCCTACTCAAAGTCTTTTATAATTTTGTAAAAAAGAGTAGATGCTGTTCCTACTCAAGTGTTATATAATTTTGTAAAAAAGAGTAGATGCTGTTCCTACTCAAGTGTTTTATAATTTTGTTAAAAAGAGTAGATGCTGTTCCTACTCAAAGTCTTTTATAATTTTATTAAAAAAGAGTAGATGCTGTTCCTACTCAAAGTCTTTTATAATTTTGTTAAAAAAGAGTAGATGCTGTTCCTACTCCAGTGTTATATAATTTTGTAAAAAAGAGTAGATGCTGTTCCTACTCAAGTGTTATATAATTTTGTAAAAAAGAGTAGATGTTGTTCCTACTCAAGTGTTTTATAATTTTGTTAAAAAGAGTAGATGCTGTTCCTACTCAAAGTCTTTTATAATTTTATTAAAAAAGAGTAGATGCTGTTCCTACTCAAAGTCTTTTATAATTTTATTAAAAAAGAGTAGATGCTGTTCCTACTTAAAGTCTTTTATAATTTTGTTAAAAAAGAGTAGATGCTGTTCCTACTCAAAGTCTTTTATAATTTTGTTAAAAAAGAGTAGATGCTGTTCCTACTCAAGTGTTATATAATTTTGTAAAAAAGAGTAGATGCTGTTCCTACTCAAGTGTTATATAATTTTGTAAAAAAGAGTAGATGCTGTTCCTACTCAAGTGTTATATAATTTTGTAAAAAAGAGTAGATGCTGTTCCTACTCAAAGTCTTTTATAATTTTGTTAAAAAAGAGTAGAAGCTGTTCCTACTCAAAGTCTTTTATAATTTTGTTAAAAAAGAGTAGATGCTGTTCCTACTCAAAGTCTTTTATAATTTTGTTAAAAAAGAGTAGATGCTGTTCCTACTCAAAGTCTTTTATAATTTTGTTAAAAAAGAGTAGATGCTGTTCCTACTCAAAGTCTTTTATAATTTTGTTAAAAAAGAGTAGATGCTGTTCCTACTCCAGTGTTATATAATTTTGTAAAAAAGAGTAGATGCTGTTCCTACTCAAAGTCTTTTATAATTTTGTAAAAAAGAGTAGATGCTGTTCCTACTCAAGTGTTTTATAATTTTGTAAAAAAGAATAGATGCTGTTCCTACTCAAAGTGTTTTATAATTTTGTAAAAAAGAGTAGATGCTGTTCCTACTCAAGTGTTTTATAATTTTGTTAAAAAGAGTAGATGCTGTTCCTACTCAAAGTCTTTTATAATTTTATTAAAAAAGAGTAGATGCTGTTCCTACTCAAAGTCTTTTATAATTTTGTTAAAAAAGAGTAGATGCTGTTCCTACTCCAGTGTTATATAATTTTGTAAAAAAGAGTAGATGCTGTTCCTACTCAAGTGTTATATAATTTTGTAAAAAAGAGTAGATGTTGTTCCTACTCAAGTGTTTTATAATTTTGTTAAAAAGAGTAGATGCTGTTCCTACTCAAAGTCTTTTATAATTTTATTAAAAAAGAGTAGATGCTGTTCCTACTCAAAGTCTTTTATAATTTTATTAAAAAAGAGTAGATGCTGTTCCTACTTAAAGTCTTTTATAATTTTGTTAAAAAAGAGTAGATGCTGTTCCTACTCAAAGTCTTTTATAATTTTGTTAAAAAAGAGTAGATGCTGTTCCTACTCAAGTGTTATATAATTTTGTAAAAAAGAGTAGATGCTGTTCCTACTCAAGTGTTATATAATTTTGTAAAAAAGAGTAGATGCTGTTCCTACTCAAGTGTTATATAATTTTGTAAAAAAGAGTAGATGCTGTTCCTACTCAAAGTCTTTTATAATTTTGTTAAAAAAGAGTAGAAGCTGTTCCTACTCAAAGTGTTTTATAATTTTGTTAAAAAAGAGTAGATGCTGTTCCTACTCAAAGTCTTTTATAATTTTGTTAAAAAAGAGTAGATGCTGTTCCTACTCAAAGTCTTTTATAATTTTGTTAAAAAAGAGTAGATGCTGTTCCTACTCAAAGTCTTTTATAATTTTGTTAAAAAAGAGTAGATGCTGTTCCTACTCCAGTGTTATATAATTTTGTAAAAAAGAGTAGATGCTGTTCCTACTCAAAGTCTTTTATAATTTTGTAAAAAAGAGTAGATGCTGTTCCTACTCAAGTGTTTTATAATTTTGTAAAAAAGAATAGATGCTGTTCCTACTCAAAGTGTTTTATAATTTTGTAAAAAAGAGTAGATGCTGTTCCTACTCAAGTGTTTTATAATTTTGTTAAAAAGAGTAGATGCTGTTCCTACTCAAAGTCTTTTATAATTTTATTAAAAAAGAGTAGATGCTGTTCCTACTCAAAGTCTTTTATAATTTTGTTAAAAAAGAGTAGATGCTGTTCCTACTCCAGTGTTATATAATTTTGTAAAAAAGAGTAGATGCTGTTCCTACTCAAGTGTTATATAATTTTGTAAAAAAGAGTAGATGTTGTTCCTACTCAAGTGTTTTATAATTTTGTTAAAAAGAGTAGATGCTGTTCCTACTCAAAGTCTTTTATAATTTTATTAAAAAAGAGTAGATGCTGTTCCTACTCAAAGTCTTTTATAATTTTATTAAAAAAGAGTAGATGCTGTTCCTACTTAAAGTCTTTTATAATTTTGTTAAAAAAGAGTAGATGCTGTTCCTACTCAAAGTCTTTTATAATTTTGTTAAAAAAGAGTAGATGCTGTTCCTACTCAAGTGTTATATAATTTTGTAAAAAAGAGTAGATGCTGTTCCTACTCAAGTGTTATATAATTTTGTAAAAAAGAGTAGATGCTGTTCCTACTCAAGTGTTATATAATTTTGTAAAAAAGAGTAGATGCTGTTCCTACTCAAAGTCTTTTATAATTTTGTTAAAAAAGAGTAGAAGCTGTTCCTACTCAAAGTGTTTTATAATTTTGTTAAAAAAGAGTAGATGCTGTTCCTACTCAAAGTCTTTTATAATTTTATTAAAAAAGAGTAGATGCTGTTCCTACTCAAAGTGTTTTATAATTTTGTTAAAAAAGAGTAGATGCTGTTCCTACTCAAAGTCTTTTATAATTTTGTTAAAAAAGAGTAGATGCTGTTCCTACTCAAGTGTTTTTAGTTTGTTAAAAAAGAGTAGATGCTGTTCCTACTCCAGTGTTATATAATTTTGTTAAAAAAGAGTAGATGCTGTTCCTACTCCAGTGTTATATAATTTTGTAAAAAAGAGTAGATGTTGTTCCTACTCAAAGTCTTTTATAATTTTGTTAAAAAAGAGTAGATGCTGTTCCTACTCAAAGTCTTTTATAATTTTATTAAAAAAGAGTAGATGCTGTTCCTACTCAAAGTCTTTTATAATTTTGTTAAAAAAGAGTAGATGCTGTTCCTACTCCAGTGTTATATAATTTTATTAAAAAAGAGTAGATGCTGTTCCTACTTAAAGTCTTTTATAATTTTGTTAAAAAAGAGTAGATGCTGTTCCTACTCCAGTGTTATATAATTTTATTAAAAAAGAGTAGATGCTGTTCCTACTTAAAGTCTTTTATAATTTTGTTAAAAAAGAGTAGATGCTGTTCCTACTCAAGTGTTTTTAGTTTGTTAAAAAAGAGTAGATGCTGTTCCTACTCAAAGTCTTTTATAATTTTGTTAAAAAAGAGTAGATGCTGTTCCTACTCCAGTGTTATATAATTTTGTTAAAAAGAGTAGATGCTGTTCCTACTTAAAGTCTTTTATAATTTTGTTAAAAAAGAGTAGATGCTGTTCCTACTCCAGTGTTATATAATTTTATTAAAAAAGAGTAGATGCTGTTCCTACTCAAAGTCTTTTATAATTTTGTTAAAAAAGAGTAGATGCTGTTCCTACTCAAAGTCTTTTATAATTTTGTTAAAAAAGAGTAGATGCTGTTCCTACTTAAAGTCTTTTATAATTTTGTAAAAAAGAGTAGATGCTGTTCCTACTCAAAGTCTTTTATAATTTTGTTAAAAAAGAGTAGATGCTGTTCCTACTCAAAGTCTTTTATAATTTTGTTAAAAAAGAGTAGATGCTGTTCCTACTCAAAGTCTTTTATAATTTTGTTAAAAAAGAGTAGATGCTGTTCCTACACAAGTGTTATATAATTTTGTAAAAAAGAGTAGATGCTGTTCCTACTCCAGTGTTATATAATTTTGTTAAAAAGAGTAGATGCTGTTCCTACTCAAAGTCTTTTATAATTTTGTTAAAAAAGAGTAGAAGCTGTTCCTACTCAAAGTCTTTTATAATTTTATTAAAAAAGAGTAGATGCTGTTCCTACTCAAAGTGTTTTATAATTTTGTTAAAAAAGAGTAGATGCTGTTCCTACTCAAAGTCTTTTATAATTTTGTTAAAAAAAGAGTAGATGCTGTTCCTACTCAAGTGTTTTTAGTTTGTTAAAAAAGAGTAGATGCTGTTCCTACTCAAAGTATTTTATAATTTTGTTAAAAAAGAGTAGATGCTGTTCCTACTCCAGTGTTATATAATTTTGTTAAAAAAGAGTAGATGCTGTTCCTACTCCAGTGTTATATAATTTTGTAAAAAAGAGTAGATGTTGTTCCTACTCAAAGTCTTTTATAATTTTGTTAAAAAAGAGTAGATGCTGTTCCTACTCAAAGTCTTTTATAATTTTGTTAAAAAAGAGTAGATGCTGTTCCTACTCAAAGTGTTTTATAATTTTGTTAAAAAAGAGTAGATGCTGTTCCTACTCAAAGTCTTTTATAATTTTGTTAAAAAAGAGTAGATGCTATTCCTACTCAAAGTGTTTTATAATTTTGTTCAAAAAGAGTAGATGCTGTTCCTACTCAAGTGTTATATAATTTTGTAAAAAAGAGTAGATGCTGTTCCTACTCAAAGTCTTTTATAATTTTGTTAAAAAAGAGTAGATGCTATTCCTACTCAAAGTGTTTTATAATTTTGTTAAAAAAGAGTAGATGCTGTTCCTACTCAAAGTCTTTTATAATTTTGTTAAAAAAGAGTAGATGCTATTCCTACTCAAAGTCTTTTATAATTTTGTTAAAAAAGAGTAGATGCTATTCCTACTCAAAGTGTTTTATAATTTTGTTAAAAAAGAGTAGATGCTGTTCCTACTCAAAGTGTTTTATAATTTTGTTAAAAAAGAGTAGATGCTGTTCCTACTCAAAGTCTTTTATAATTTTGTTAAAAAAGAGTAGATGCTGTTCCTACTCAAAGTCTTTTATAATTTTGTTAAAAAAGAGTAGATGCTGTTCCTACTCCAGTGTTATATAATTTTGTAAAAAAGAGTAGATGCTGTTCCTACTCAAGTGTTATATAATTTTGTAAAAAAGAGTAGATGCTGTTCCTACTCAAGTGTTATATAATTTTGTAAAAAAGAGTAAATGCTGTTCCTACTCAAAGTCTTTTATAATTTTATTAAAAAAGAGTAGATGCTGTTCCTACTCAAAGTCTTTTATAATTTTGTTAAAAAAGAGTAGATGCTGTTCCTACTCAAAGTCTTTTATAATTTTGTTAAAAAAGAGTAGATGCTGTTCCTACTCAAGTGTTATATAATTTTGTAAAAAAGAGTAGATGCTGTTCCTACTCAAAGTCTTTTATAATTTTGTAAAAAAGAGTAGATGCTGTTCCTACTCAAAGTCTTTTATAATTTTGTTAAAAAAAGAGTAGATGCTGTTCCTACTCAAAGTCTTTTATAATTTTGTTAAAAAAGAGTAGATGCTGTTCCTACTCAAAGTCTTTTATAATTTTGTTAAAAAAGAGTAGATGCTGTTCCTACTCAAAGTCTTTTATAATTTTGTTAAAAAAGAGTAGATGCTGTTCCTACTCAAGTGTTATATAATTTTGTTAAAAAGAGTAGATGCTGTTCCTACTCAAAGTCTTTTATAATTTTGTTAAAAAAGAGTAGATGCTGTTCCTACTCAAAGTCTTTTATAATTTTGTTAAAAAAGAGTAGATGCTGTTCCTACTCAAGTGTTATATAATTTTGTTAAAAAGAGTAGATGCTGTTCCTACTCAAAGTCTTTTATAATTTTGTTAAAAAAGAGTAGATGCTGTTCCTACTCCAGTGTTATATAATTTAGTAAAAAAGAGTAGATGCTGTTCCTACTCAAAGTCTTTTATAATTTTGTTAAAAAAGAGTAGATGCTGTTCCTACTCAAGTGTTATATAATTTTGTAAAAAAGAGTGGATGCTGTTCCTACTTAAAGTCTTTTATAATTTTGTAAAAAAGAGTAGATGCTGTTCCTACTCAAAGTCTTTTATAATTTTGTTAAAAAGAGTAGATGCTGTTCCTACTCAAAGTCTTTTATAATTTTGTTAAAAAAGAGTAGATGCTGTTCCTACTCAAGTGTTATATAATTTTGTAAAAAAGAATAGATGCTGTTCCTACTCAAAGTCTTTTATAATTTTGTTAAAAAAGAGTAGATGCTGTTCCTACTCAAAGTCTTTTATAATTTTATTAAAAAAGAGTAGATGCTGTTCCTACTCAAAGTCTTTTATAATCTTGTTAAAAAAGAGTAGATGCTGTTCCTACTCCAGTGTTTCTAGTTTGTTAAAAAAGAGTAGAGGCTGTTCCTACTCAAGTGTTATATAATTTTGTTAAAAAGAGTAGATGCTGTTCCTACTCAAAGTCTTTTATAATTTTGTTAAAAAAGAGTAGATGCTGTTCCTACTCAAGTGTTTCTAGTTTGTTAAAAAAGAGTAGATGCTGTTGCTACTCAAAGTCTTTTATAATTTTGTAAAAAAGAGTAGATGCTGTTCCTACTCAAAGTCTTTTATAATTTTGTTAAAAAAGAGTAGATGCTGTTCCTACTCAAGTGTTATATAATTTTGTAAAAAAGAGTAGATGCTGTTCCTACTCAAAGTCTTTTATAATTTTGTTAAAAAGATTAGATGCTGTTCCTACTCAAAGTCTTTTATAATTTTGTTAAAAAAGAGTAGATGCTGTTCCTACTCAAGTGTTATATAATTTTGTAAAAAAGAGTAGATGCTGTTCCTACTCAAAGTCTTTTATAATTTTGTTAAAAAAGAGTAGATGCTGTTCCTACTCAAAGTCTTTTATAATTTTGTTAAAAAAGAGTAGATGCTGTTCCTACTTAAAGTCTTTTATAATTTTGTTAAAAAAGAGTAGATGCTGTTCCTACTCAAAGTCTTTTATAATTTTGTTAAAAAAGAGTAGATGCTGTTCCTACTCCAGTGTTATATAATTTTGTAAAAAAGAGTAGATGCTGTTCCTACTCCAGTGTTATATAATTTTATTAAAAAAGAATAGATGCTGTTCCTACTCAAAGTCTTTTATAATTTTGTTAAAAAAGAGTAAATGCTGTTCCTACTCAAAGTCTTTTATAATTTTATTAAAAAAGAGTAGATGCTGTTCCTACTCAAAGTCTTTTATATTTTTGTTAAAAAAGAGTAGATGCTGTTCCTACTCAAGTGTTTCTAGTTTGTTAAAAAAGAGTAGAGGCTGTTCCTACTCAGTCTTTTATAATTTTGTTAAAAAAGAGTAGATGCTGTTCCTACTCAAAGTCTTTTATAATTTTGTTAAAAAAGAGTAGATGCTGTTCCTACTCAAGTGTTATATAATTTTATTAAAAAAGAGTAGATGCTGTTCCTACTCAAAGTCTTTTATAATTTTGTTAAAAAAGAGTAGATGCTGTTCCTACTCAAAGTCTTTTATAATTTTGTTAAAAAAGAGTAGATGCTGTTCCTACTCAAGTGTTATATAATTTTGTAAAAAAGAGTAGATGCTGTTCCTATTCAAAGTCTTTTATAATTTTGTAAAAAAGAGTAGATGCTGTTCCTACTCAAGTGTTATATAATTTTGTAAAAAAGAGTAGATGCTGTTCCTACTCAAAGTCTTTTATAATTTTGTTAAAAAAAGAGTAGATGCTGTTCCTACTCAAAGTCTTTTATAATTTTGTTAAAAAGAGTAGATGCTGTTCCTACTCAAAGTCTTTTATAATTTTGTTTAAAAGAGTAGATGCTGTTCCTACTCAAAGTCTTTTATAATTTTGTTAAAAAAGAGTAGATGCTGTTCCTACTCAAGTGTTATATAATTTAGTAAAAAAGAGTAGATGCTGTTCCTACTCAAAGTCTTTTATAATTTTGTTAAAAAAGAGTAGATGCTGTTCCTACTCAAAGTCTTTTATAATTTTATTAAAAAAGAGTAGATGCTGTTCCTACTCAAGTGTTATATAATTTTGTAAAAAAGAGTAGATGCTGTTCCTACTCAAAGTCTTTTATAATTTTGTTAAAAAGAGTAGATGCTGTTCCTACTCAAAGTCTTTTATAATTTTGTTAAAAAAGAGTAGATGCTGTTCCTACTCAAGTGTTATATAATTTTGTAAAAAAGAATAGATGCTGTTCCTACTCAAAGTCTTTTATAATTTTGTTAAAAAGAGTAGATGCTGTTCCTACTCAAAGTCTTTTATAATTTTGTTAAAAAAGAGTAGATGCTGTTCCTACTCAAAGTCTTTTATAATTTTATTAAAAAAGAGTAGATGCTGTTCCTACTTAAAGTCTTTTATAATTTTGTTAAAAAAGAGTAGATGCTGTTCCTACTCCAGTGTTATATAATTTAGTAAAAAAGAGTAGATGCTGTTCCTACTCAAAGTCTTTTATAATTTTGTTAAAAAAGAGTAGATGCTGTTCCTACTCCAGTGTTATATAATTTAGTAAAAAAGAGTAGATGCTGTTCCTACTCAAAGTCTTTTATAATTTTGTTAAAAAAGAGTAGATGCTGTTCCTACTCAAGTGTTATATAATTTTGTAAAAAAGAGTGGATGCTGTTCCTACTTAAAGTCTTTTATAATTTTGTAAAAAAGAGTAGATGCTGTTCCTACTCAAAGTCTTTTATAATTTTGTTAAAAAGAGTAGATGCTGTTCCTACTCAAAGTCTTTTATAATTTTGTTAAAAAAGAGTAGATGCTGTTCCTACTCAAGTGTTATATAATTTTGTAAAAAAGAGTAGATGCTGTTCCTACTCAAAGTCTTTTATAATTTTGTTAAAAAAGAGTAGATGCTGTTCCTACTCAAAGTCTTTTATAATTTTATTTAAAAAGAGTAGATGCTGTTCCTACTCCAGTGTTATATAATTTTGTAAAAAAGAGTAGATGCTGTTCCTACTCAAGTGATATATAATTTTGTAAAAAAGAGTAGATGCTGTTCCTACTCCAGTGTTTTATAATTTTGTTAAATAAGAGTAGATGCTGTTCCTACTCCAGTGTTTTATAATTTTGTTAAATAAGAGTAGATGCTGTGTCTACTCCAATGGTTATTGTTTGATTTCGTAAGACGGATATGGTTATGATTCTCATTCTTGTGTATTTTTAATTGTATAGAGCAAAGGCAGTGTCTGCTAATGGGGTTGTATTGTATGATTTTGTAAAACACGCGCGGTTTTGCCAGTCCTGTATATTTTCATTTGTACTGTGTGAGACGGAGTGAGTGAAACAGAAGTATGTGTGTGTGTTGGAGTGTGTGTTAAACTGTGTGTGAGCGGTGTGATTGGTTGAGTGTACGAAATTTTGTGTGACAACAAAATAGGAATGGATGAGTCCCACTGCAGGGGAGGAGTCCAAGGTGAAGTAGGTGGGTGGCGTTAGTCCAGCCCACTGATTTGGTTTTAGACTGAGAGGTTGGTTTTATTTGTGAATTAACACTCGTGAGACATCATAGAAAATAGAACATCAGTTCAGTAGGAAAATAGAGTAATACACAGTGAAATTGGGGGACAGAGGTAAACAGGAGGAAAAGGTTTATATACGGGTGTCTAAGTTAGCAGATAGAGAATTTAATAAACAGATTATGGGGTGGTAAGCAGGACGAAGCAACTAAGAAAGAGGAGGCAGAATTGAGGAAAATAATTAGCTTAATTTTGGGTATTGGACTATATCTTGGGGGCCCTAACCTAACAGGGACATATGTCTAACTCTATATTCTATAAGCAAATCTAATAATGAAAATAATGACTGTGTGTGGCTGTGTCGGAATCGTTTCCTATTGCAGAAATACTAAGCAATTTGGGTAGGCCATTTTTGCAGTGCTTTGTAAAAACTCAGCAGTACATTTTATTTCCTATACTGTGAAACACCCATAATGCATCAAGAAATGTAGTGTACAGAAGAGGTACGCTTGAAATTCCAAAATATACTATGCCATGCAGTACTGTTGTGTCAGATGTCCTCAGAGCAGGACAAATAAACGTGGTTTATTGTTTGATTGTTAAATAATCAGTTCAATAAATAGAAAATGCTACATAGTGAATAGTGAATGAGTTAATGAGTGAGCCATTCCAAACACAGCTTTTTCTATCAGGTGATTTAGTCAATTCTCTTACTATTCATTTCTTATTCAGACTGATCTCAGCTCAGTCTCAGCTGAATGAGACTGATAAGACGGATGTAATATCTAATTTCTCTATGATTTCATGTATCTCAGTCTATGCTGATATTTTGATTCTCTTAAGTGGGATAGTTGATTTCAGAAAAGGCCTTATTTATTTGAAAAGGAAACTCAGTATTGGATGTAATACAAGCTGTAGTGAATTGGGTCTTTCTCATTTTAAATAAGGGGACATCAAATGAATGCAATGAAGAACTTGCTTTACTTTCTTTCTTTACGGTATTAAATTAAACTAGAAAGAGATCTGGAAAACAGCATAAATTTAGTTTTCATGCTTATACAATGCCACCTGTAAAGCATTTTCTGGCTGCAGCATGAACAAAAGCAGCTTAGCAATATAAAATTGTGTCATCTGCATAATGGTAAATGTTGCAGTCTGAGGTAGAAGCAGAGCCAGCAATATCATTTATGTATATTAGATAAAACTGGACCAAAATTTAACCTTGTGGTATGCCTTTAAGATACAAATGCCAAATCTGATTTATAATTATTCATTGACATGCACTGTTTTCTGTCAGTGAGGGGGTGTGGGTCCATTCCAGAGCAGTGTGATCAAAGCAAATAATTTAAGCTAAATTAAGTGGGAGAGAAAAGGTAATAATGATGGTAATAAATAAAATATGTATACAGTAATAATCTATAATAAACCATGGGTACTTGGTGCCTTGCACGGGCTTTCACGGTCAACATCAGCGTGTGAGTTTATGACAGTACGACATACCTGGGGTTGCGCTCCCCAGCTGTACCCTGCAGGAACACTACAGCACTGAATGTTGATAAAACTGTGCTGCTACGCTGTGTGTGGTTCAGTGGGCTAGGCTGGTTAGCCAAAGACGGGTACGATCCCAACGTACTACACAGGGACAACCTAAGGCAGGCACAGTCTCGATCTGACCACCACATGCATTTCAACAGAACACGGAGAAAACATCGTGGAAGGGAAGCGCAGCCCAGGGGAGAGTGAGTGGATGAATGAAGTGATGGGGTGTGTGCCAGTGGAGGCCTGTGCAGGGTAGACCAGCCCAATGGACAGAGGGTGGAGCAATTTTGTGTTAAAGGGGGAGATGTTAATAGATCACCATTATTACCACCATTATTTGCCAGATTATTGTTTTATCTTTTTAAACCTATTATTAACTTTTTGATTTTTTTCTCACACCACTATTACCAACATTTTTTGACCAATCATTATTTTATAGATATAGAGCATTTTTTAACTTTTAACTTATTTATTTATTTATTTTTTACGTTTGGTTTTAAAACAACCACTATGCAGATGAGCAATTACTTTCAGCAATATTGGAAAAGTCTTAGCTTTCAAGACACACTGAATCCTAATTTAAAAATAAGAAATAACTTTCACTATTCAACACGTGAGCCACTTTTTGAGCAAGGGAAACAGTAAGTGAGATTTGATAAATTGTTTAAGGAAGTTGCAGTACAATTGTGAAGAGCAGTCTGCTGTGCATTGTATATGCATAAATAAATATATACAGATTCTGTTTGGTGATATTTATCAGTAAATGTAAAGCATTGTTCGGATTTTATTTGCTATAATAACGTGGACAAAGCAAAGCATAACATTTGTGTTTATTAATATTGATAATATTATTATCCGTAATGGAAAGATTGATACAGAGAAAAATAATCACTTTCCACTATCCCAATTCTTAAAGCACTTAATAAAATCAACTAAATCTAGAAATCAAGTCTTTATAAAAATCTTGGGAACTGAAAAATGTCAGAAACATAATTTCTTGGTAAAATAGCACACCGCGGAAAATTAAAGTGGCAGGTAAAATAATATAGCCACAAGCGGTGATTCTAAAGTCCAAGCAAAAGTAACCCAAGAAAGCCCAATACATCAATATGGAACCATTCCTGAGACAGAAGCCACTTTATGTGTTGTTTGTGCAGAATTTAAAACTTTGGGCCCTGATATTCTATCAATCAGTGTGGAGATGGAGGGGAGAATAGAGCAGCTGATCATTAAAACTTTGCATGGAGCAATATAAAAAAAACATAATTCAGATGTATTTCCAAGTGTTTGTTTCTTATCTATTATCTATATAGTATTAACAATACAATATGAGAAGATCTACAGGAAGCATTCAGTGGGAGGTTTAACAGCAGGTGTGTTTAAAGCAGCAGCACTGTGCTGTGAAGCAGTAAAATATGGTCTGTACAATGATGGAGCCCCAGAGTTGGGTTGTGTTAGTGTCTATTGCTGATCTTTAACATTGGTGGTGTCTGTGAGAGTGGAAGTGGAAGTGTCTGAGTTTGTGTGTGTATGTGCATGAGACATAGTGTGTGTCTAGTGGTAAACTGGGTGGTGAACACTGGTACTGTTTGTAAGAGCTAATTTGGATATAAAAGAGCAACAGGGAAGCAGTTACAAGAAAAGGGAAAGGGGTGTGAGCAAAAGGAAGCTAAAAGCAAGTAATTAATGGTGATGATAATTAAATGTTGTAATTTAAAATTGAAAATTACTAAATGTTAGGGATTTAAAGCACTTTTGACAGTAAAGATCATGATTGAGTATAACTGAAAATCAGGACAACTGAAGAAGGTAAGACAACAAAAATTGGGCTAAAATCTGTGCACAGACAAAAATTAAATATGAAATATTTAACTTCCAAGGGGAAATTAGAGCTCCAGTTAAGTGTGATAAATGTATTTTAATCATGTATTTTAACTTGCAGGAAGGAGACACGGAGGACCCTTTAAAAGACTTCCAAAATGAATAGAGAACCTTAAGCATGATTATAATGAATATAAAAGTCTCGTTTCAGATCTGTTTACACGGGGGGGGAGAAGGAGGACGTGGTGCAAAGGTGGACCAGTCCAGACACAGAGTGAGGGCTCCTCCGCCATTACGCATGAAAGGGGAACGAGCATGGCTGGATTGAGCCTTTCCAGGTGACTGAGAGAACAACGTACGCAGATCAACTGATAGGCGAGGGTTCGACATGGTGCAACTGGAGCCAGTGTGCAGCCGCCCAGCCCAGAGATCGCTCACAGAGCCAGAAGGAGAGGTGAGAACAGCAGCTGAATCGTCTGACTGGAGGAGGCCCGCAGCAGGAAGGAGGGGTAGCAGAATCCCCTGTGACCGAGGAGAGGAATTGAGGGAGTAACTCACTCAGCAGCATTTCGATTGCGTCACAGTACACTACATACAGAGACTCTTAAACACATCTCATTAAAGAACACACATAGTCTTATCACACACCAACTCATACTTTTCATTCACTGATATTGCAGAAACCAAGAGCCAGAATAAAGCTCTTCGTACGTAGGGCTGAGGTAGTCTACCCTCAGAACCCTGAAGCAAGAAGAAAGAAGAAAAAATTTAGAGGGAAAACACATTTATTGTGTAATAATGGCTTGGTACGGGAAAAGGGGGTGGAACAGGGCAAAGTACGGACACTATAACGAACCAGCACTTCCTCCAGTTATTCCAATATGGCTCCAGGTAATAATAACCATTACTCTAATGGGTATAATGATAATAAAGACTGTAAACCACCATGTATTTTATACTGGAGTGTGAGGAAGAGCAATAGGAACTGCTGTAAGCAAACCAGTCTTGGGGATGACTTTAGGGCAATAATGTCACTTCCTCCATTAACAGAGTTAAAATTGTCCGCCTGGGGCAGAGGGGACGTGAGAGAATTTTTCCTGTCAAAATTGGATGGAAGGCTGCCGGAACAGGTTTTCGCTCTCACTTGCTAGTTAAATGTTCACTCACATGTTTAATCACGTGTTGAACATATGTAAAACACATGTTTGGAGGAATTACAATGTGATGACGTATCTTGTTGATACGTCAAAAGGGGGAATTGAAGAGTAACCGTTTATTATACCTTGGGTGTATTGACAAATATCTTTCAATTATGATTACTTAACTTTAGCATATATAATTACATAATCATTGTGTGAAACCTTGTATTTTATATGCATTTATATAGAAGATTAACCAATACTCACATTGTATTTTATACGCATTTATATTACTCACATTGTATTTTATACGCATTTATATAGAAGATACCAATAATCACAATATATATTCTTTACACATACAGTTAAACATTGCTTGATCAGGCATGTAACTAACACAGACTCTATTATATGGCAAACTAACCCACATGATACATAAGGCATTTAACTAACACATAGAATCTATTGTATTGCGTATTAACCACATGTTACTTACATATTAGCATATAACATATGGAATCTATTGTGTGACTTGTTTAGCTCACGCTCAAGGCATTTTGGTCACTGCATGATCCTAACTAACGGCCATCAATCATCGACTGGTACACTCTGTATGAACTAAATTGATACAGAGGAGGCTCTTAGACAAAGTGACTGTTTCATAGGCAGTTGTACTAATCCCTTAGCTCTGTACTGTATTAAAAAATGTTCTGTCTCTGTTTGCACTTGATATGACTGGTTATGGTTATGAATAGTTAAATTACAAGAGATTTAGGAGAAAAAAACACAAACCATAGGCTTAATATGGCTGGTTGTGGTTTGCACTTATTGTTTGGACTATATAATTTATTTTTTATTCTTATTCTTCTTATTTCTATTTCTTATAAAAATCAATGTGTGAGAGAAACCAGTCTGTTAAGTTTGTGTTATATGATTTTGTCAAATAAAACTCATTTTTGACGTTTTCTTTAAAATGTATTTTTAAATCTTGTCTTGTCTCGTCTCGTTCTCGTGAACCCAGTATCATGTCTAATCTCGTTATATTACTTTCTCATCACACACCTAGTCCCTTGTATTATATTCCTGCAGTGCAAATATTTTCATTGGTTGAACTTCTAAATCTAAAGCTAGTATGCAGTACGCAGTATGAGACCAAACTGAGGATCTGTAGTGCACTACAGGTACCCGGATGGTGTACTACTCCGCTCCGATTCCGCAGTGTGCATGGAGAGCTATCTTGTGCTGTACGGCATCCCAACATGCATTGCGACTGGCTTCTCCAGCTCGCTTCAGAAAAAAACAAGATTGTGGCGAGTGCCAGAGATTTTTAAACTATGGAAATTATTTTGGAAAGTATTGGCTCACCGCTGTCGATCCCCCGCCGCTGCCGCGGCCGTGACCCTCCGCTGCTGCGGCCGAGCGCTCTCCGCCGTGCCGCAGGGTTAGCAGCATACAGCGGAGGGTCTCGGCAGCGATAAGCCATTACTTTCCTTGATGTAGTAAATAATTCCCTCAGTTTTAATAAATTATTCTGTTATTTTAATAAATAATTCCCTCAGTTTTAATAAATGATCATGTTACTTTAATAAATAATTCCCTCAGTTTTAATAAATAGTTTTCTTTATTTGATAAATAATTTCAATAAATCGTTCTGTTACTTTAATAAATAATTCCCTCAGTTTTAATAAATTATTCTGTTATTTTAATAAATAATTCCCTCAGTTTTAATAAATAATTGTCTTTATTTAATAAATAATTCCAATAAATCGTTCTGTTAATTTAATAAAAAATTGCCTTTGTTTAATAAATCGTTCTGTTGATTTAATAAATAATTCCCTCAGTTTTAATAAATGATCATGTTACTTTAATAAATAATTCCCTCAGTTTTAATAAATGATCATGTTACTTTCATAAATAATTCCCTCAGTTTTAATAAATAGTTTTCTTTATTTGATAAATAATTTCAATAAATCGTTCTGTTACTTTAATAAATAATTCCCTCAGTTTTAATAAATTATTCTGTTATTTTAATAAATAATTCCCTCAGTTTTAATAAATAATTGTCTTTATTTAATAAATAATTCCAATAAATCGTTCTGTTAATTTAATAAAAAATTGCCTTTGTTTAATAAATCGTTCTGTTGATTTAATAAATAATTAATACATATTTTTCTTTTAAATAAGGGAATGATTTGAATATAAATTAATAGAATTGTTTCACTTGTGCAACCTGTCTCATTTCTTTTATTGTTGAGATATATAATATAAATAAAATATAAATGAGAGTTTGTTTAAATGTTTTCTTCTTGTTAGTACATGGATAAAAATAGTAATCTACTAAAATAAATAGGAAAACATATTTAAATATAACTGGAACATACTTGGGTTGTGGGGGCTGCTGCTAAATAGTTGTTAGAATTGGGTTAACTGCACTTACACTGAACTCTAAAATAAAAGCAGCAATTGCTGTTCTGGACAGTATGCAGATCTCATTAGCATAGGCGTAGGAACCGGGGGGGATGGGTGGGACATGTCCCACCCAATATTAGAAACAGTTGGATTTGTCCCCCCCAAAAATGACATCAGTTCGCTCAGATCAGCTGTATTATTAATGAGGAGACAGACCGGACCAATCACGGAGCTGGTTCAGGTATTAAGTCCCGCCTCTCAGTAGAAACAGCCAATCAGCTTGCTGGTTTTGCGGCGCGCGGAGCAGAGGCAGTTTGCTGTTGGGGAAGTTTGCCGCCCCCTCGCTGTGAGATTTAGCAGCGTGATCGGGATGCAGCAGCTTCAGCTGATTTTAAAACAGATCTGGATATACGGAGATTTTTCTAAAATAAAAAAAGGTAACGATAGGCTAACCACGTAAACTGTGATGATATGTTTCTGATAGCTGGTTAAAATACACGTCTCTGAATCAAAACACACAGATTAAACTCACTGTGATTAATAAACTGCAGCTGTGAGAGTGATTTAGTTTATCTCTGGAATTAGCTAGATTGGGAGTCAGGGTTAAAGGAAAAAAATAAAATATATATGTAATGTTTCCCTGTACCTGATCAGCTAATCACTTTCATTTTCAAACTGTTTATTCATTTAGGATTACAGGACTTACTGTGAGCTATAATGAACGAAAATTAATTTAGCTAACTAGTTATCTAGAAGCTGGATGTAGAGGGTAGCCAGAACTTAGTACAGTACTTTAAGTTGGTAGTTTAAAGCAGTTACTTAACCCCGATCACTGCCCTAAACTAGTGTTTTCCACCTGATCCAGCTGATCAGCTAATAAACAGTCCTTTACTGAGTTTACCTGTTAAAATCCTTTAGCCCCCTATGGAGCCTAAATTAATCATGTATATCCACCAGAGAGAGCTCTAGAATATGCAGAACATTGTTAATATGCAGTAGAATATGTAAGAACTGGGTTGAGAAACACTGCTGTAACGTGACTTCTGTTCATTTGTAGTTCACAGTAAGACCACTTATCCTGACGTTTATAAAAATCTCAATGAAACGTAATTACATTCTTTACATAAAAGGACAACATCTTAAGAAGAGCTCTCAGTAGAAAAAAAATAAGAGTGCAGGAGAAAATGTAAATATACGACAGAATTGACAATATTATTTTAAATATTAGGTGATAACTGATCATTTTTGTCATATGTATATAATTCAGACATTGCATGCATAATTTTTCTATCAACAGTAACTGTAATGTGGAGTAACATGTTTAGGTTGTAAAATCACCTTATAATAATAATAATTTACTTTTAATTAAAAGTAATTTCCACAAATGTTGTTCTAGGAAACTATTGGGTGGGCTTGGGTTCATATTGGCAAATGTGTCCCCCCCAATATCAAGCCCGCTCCTACGCCCTTGGGCTGAGAAATGTGTTTTGCACACAGTTTTGAGCTTCTCTCTCACTCCTCAGAGCGATAAACTGCTTTAAGTGTTGTTTCGAACTGAAAACTTCTCTTTCGATCAGAAATGAGTTTCTAAGATCTAAAACGTATTGTAACCGTAAAATATGCACTAACATCAGGTTTTCATCTTTTCTTACGTTTTTCTTTAATTTGTGCTTTGAACGTAGTAAAAGCCGTTTTTCGCCGGTTTAGGCTGAGAAAATTCTCTCTCACTCCTCAGAGCGATAAACTGCTTTAAGTGTTGTTTCGAACTAAAAACTTCTCTTTCGATCAGAAATGAGTTTCTAAGATCTAAAACGTATTGTAACTGTAAAATATGCACTAACATCAGGTTTTCAACCTTTTCTTACGTTTTTGGTTAATTTGTGCTTTGAACGTAGTAAAAGCCGTTTTTCGCCGAATTAGGCTGAGAAATGTGTTTTGCACACAGTTTTGAGCTTCTCTCTCACTCCTAAGAGCGATAAACTGCTTTAAGTGTTGTTTCGAACTGAAAACTTCTCTTTCGATCAGAAATGAGTTTCTAAGATCTAAAACGTATTGTAACTGTAAAATATGCACTAACATCAGGTTTTCATCTTCTCTTACGTTTTTGGTTAATTTGTGCTTTGAACGTAGTAAAAGCCGTTTCTCGCCGGTTTAGGCTGAGAAAATTCTTTTGCAGTGAGGATTGAGCTTCCCTCTCACTCCTCAGAGCGATAAACTGCTTTAAGTGTTGTTTCGAACTAAAAACTTCTCTTTCGATCAGAAATGAGTTTTTCGCCGAATTAGGATGAGAAATGTGTTTTGCACACAGTTTTGAGCTTCTCTCTCACTCCTCAGAGCGATAAACTGCTTTAAGTGTTGTTTCGAACTGAAAACTTCTCTTTCGATCAGAAATGAGTTTCTAAGATCTAAAACGTATTGTAACTGTAAAATATGCACTAACATCAGGTTTTCATCTTTTCTTACGTTTTTGGTTAATTTGTGCTTTGAACGTAGTAAAAGCCGTTTTTCGCCGGTTTAGGCTGAGAAAATTCTTTTACAGTGAGGTTTGAGCTTCCCTCTCACTCCTCAGAGCGATAAACTTCTTTAAGTGTTGTTTCGAACTGAAAACTTCTCTTTCGATCAGAAATGAGTTTTTCGCCGAATTAGGCTGGGAAATGTGTTTTGCACACAGTTTTGAGCTTCTCTCTCACTCTTCAGAGCGATAAACTGCTTTAAGTGTTGTTTCGAACTAAAAACTTCTCTTTCGATCAGAAATGAGTTTCTAAGATATAAAACGTATTGTAACTGTAAAATATGCACTAACATCAGGTTTTCAACCTTTTCTTACGTTTTTGGTTAATTTCTGCTTTGAACGTAGTAAAAGCCGTTTTTCGCCGGTTTAGGCTGAGAAAATTCTTTTGCAGTGAGGTTTGAGCTTCCCTCTCACTCCTCAGAGCGATAAACTTCTCTTTCGATCAGAAATGAGTTTCTAAGATCTAAAACGTATTGTAACTGTAAAATATGCACTAACATCAGGTTTTCATCTTTTCTTACGTTTTTGGTTAATTTGTGCTTTGAACGTAGTAAAAGCCGTTTTTCGCCGGTTTAGGCTGAGAAAATTCTTTTACAGTGAGGTTTGAGCTTCCCTCTCACTCCTCAGAGCGATAAACTTCTCTTTCGATCAGAAATGAGTTTTTCGCCGAATTAAGATGATAAATGTGTTTTGCACACAGTTTTGAGCTTCTCTCTCACTCCTCAGAGCGATAAACTGCTTTAAGTGTTGTTTCGAACTGAAAACTTCTCTTTCGATCAGAAATGAGTTTCTAAGATCTAAAACGTATTGTAACTGTAAAATATGCACTAACATCAGGTTTTCATCTTTTCTTACGTTTTTCTTTAATTTGTGCTTTGAACGTAGTAAAAGCCGTTTTTCGCCGGTTTAGGCTGAGAAAATTCTCTCTCACTCCTCAGAGCGATAAACTGCTTTAAGTGTTGTTTCGAACTAAAAACTTCTCTTTCGATCAGAAATGAGTTTCTAAGATCTAAAACGTATTGTAACTGTAAAATATGCACTAACATCAGGTTTTCATCTTTTCTTACGTTTTTGGTTAATTTCTGCTTTGAACGTAGTAAAAGCCGTTTTTCGCCGGTTTAGGCTGAGAAAATTCTTTTGCAGTGAGGATTGAGCTTCCCTCTCACTCCTCAGAGCGATAAACTGCTTTAAGTGTTGTTTTGAACTAAAAACTTCTCTTTCGATCAGAAATGAGTTTTTCGCCGAATTAGGATGATAAATGTGTTTTGCACACAGTTTTGAGCTTCTCTCTCACTCCTCAGAGCGATAAACTGCTTTAAGTGTTGTTTCGAACTGAAAACTTCTCTTTCGATCAGAAATGAGTTTCTAAGATCTAAAACGTATTGTAACTGTAAAATATGCACTAACATCAGGTTTTCATCTTTTCTTACGTTTTTGGTTAATTTGTGCTTTGAACGTAGTAAAAGCCGTTTTTCGCCGGTTTAGGCTGAGAAAATTCTTTTGCAGTGAGGTTTGAGCTTCCCTCTCACTCCTCAGAGCGATAAACTGCTTTAAGTGTTGTTTCGAACTGAAAACTTCTCTTTCGATCAGAAATGAGTTTTTCGCCGAATTAGGCTGAGAAATGTGTTTTGCACACAGTTTTGAGCTTCTCTCTCACTCATCAGAGCGATAAACTGCTTTAAGTGTTGTTTCGAACTGAAAACTTCTCTTTCGATCAGAAATGAGTTTCTAAGATCTAAAACGTATTGTAACTGTAAAAAATGCACTAGCATAACGTTTTTATCTTTTCTTACGTTTTTGGGTTAATTTGTGCTTTGAACGTAGTAAAGGCTGTTTATCGCCGGTTAAGGCTGAGAAAAGCGTTTTGCACCCAGGGTTGAGCTTCTCTCTTACTCCTTAAAGCAACAAACTGCTTTAAATGTTGTTTCGAACTGAAAACTAATTAAGTTTTATTTATTTGAACCCATCTAATTCAATAGTTTATTGTTTTTTTTTAATATATCATCTTTTTTCATTTCTTTGAAACGTGGGCACAACAAACTGATGCACAATAATAAACATCTGCATACTACCACCTGGTAAATCAGGTGGTGAAAGAATCACAGTATCTTGGGATCCAGATGAGCAACTGTCACATTGAGGATAAATGGCACTTTCTTTTTGGGCAGGAGCTGTCCAGATTAGTCAAGGTCAAGGTGACCATAGGGGATTCAAAAAACGTAAGTGTGTCTTTGGCCTTGACATCACCTACTAAATTCAGAGAAAAATACTCTTTAAAATCAGCATCTTTAAAATGCAAAGTGAAATTACCCTCAATTTGAAATGTCTGTTGCACAAGAGAATAAAGTGTGTCCACAGTACCAGGGATACCAGAATGTCTACGAATGTCATGTTCTTGAAGTATGATCCAAAGTTTAGCAGGCTGAGACATCGTAACATCAAACTGAAAAGACATAACAGATTGAGAGTACATCAAATGTACTCTTACTAAGAAGTATTTAACAAAAATGTCCCAAGAAAGAGTAAAACCAAAGAAAGTTTTGTGTGTGTGGAAAAAAAAAATCACTAAAAGTAATTGCTGAATCAACATCCTTCATTAGAGATCATGTTCTCTAATCTTTCTAAATAGATAGTACGATCTGGCTGCGTTCAGATCAAGATGTACCAGTAAAGAAAAACAGCCTTGGTCGGCGGCAAAAAGCAGATCGTTTGTTGTTTTAACCAAAGCTGTCTCAGTGCTATGATGAGGCCTAAATACAGATTGGAATGATTTTTTTCTGGCCTCACGAACAGAATGAATTGGAGTTGCGAGGGGGGAGTGTGTTGATATGCAGAATGCATTCAATAGCAGTTCCAAATATGACCACTAGGTGGACCTAGGAGATAATAATTATATTAAGGTCAACTACAGAGATAGTGGAGTAGAACAAGGGACGTAGGAACTGTAGGAAGATGTTTCATGTTCAATAAAGTAGAGCACAAGCTCATTTGTTGATTCTACAATGTTTATTGACTGAGTTCATAAACAACACAGGGAGGACAGCTGAACGCACACCGAGGACGCTCTCCGGCAGAGAGGACTCTAGACGAGGAAGTCTCACAGAATAAGGGGTAGTGGGTAGTACCGCGGGGTTGAGGCATGACTGATCATCCCTCCGCTCGCAATCCACACTTCATCAGTGAACAAGGTGGTGAGTGACAGATTTTGATTTGTTGGTCATATTTGTTTGTTTAGTCCCTCCATCTACCCTTAGGCACTCCACCCGGGACAAGTTGTAGTTACATGACACTGTAACGATTACGTGTAAGTCGAGGCTAGGTGCCCGACGGCGTGATAAAAAAAGACTAGCCTGGTCATAGTGAGGCCTCTATTAAAAGACGTTTTTTTTAGAGGAATAGAACCGGAATGTGGGGAAGAGTGTCAATCCATTCAGAAGAATATTGATAGTGACAGGGACGAGGGAGGTGAGTATTTGTTTCGGGACTAAATTTCTGAGGACAAAGGCCAAACGAGAGAACCCAAAATGGGATATCAATTAGCAAAAAAAGAGTTTTATACAACCCTAAGGTGCACAGTGCAGCATTGTTTAACCAGATAAGTGGGATTATGGGACTAATAATGTAATGTATGGATTAAATCTTCCTGTTGTTTTCCATCAGGGAATCTACAAGGGGCGAGATGATAGGTCATTTTAATGTAGTGTCTCAGTCACAGTCAGTTCTGACCTTGGCGCTGCCCAACCGAGAAGGAGACAGCCAGAAGACGGAGCCCAGGGGGAAGGAGCAGCAGCGGCCACCACCGCAGCCACCCAGCAGCCTCTAGCCTACCTGACCCCCAACAAATTGGATAAAGAAAGTTTGGAGAACTTAAGGACTGGGAAACGAGAAAAAAGCGGGCACCACGTTTAAGCCATGTTGATGATGGTAGAGCAAGTGGCAAACCTCTCCACCAACACACTGCACAGAGGTGGAAGAGGGAGAGGCAGAGGAAGGGGTTGAGGCAGGGGCAAGGGCAGAGGAACTGGGAGAGTCGGATTTGCTGGCAACAGGCCAGTTTTCAAGCCAAGCCAGCAGCAGCAGCAACAAACCTTTGAAGAAGGAGAAGGCTGGATTAACCGACTCTGCACCAGTGGAAAATATGGACATTTTGCTCGGAACTGCCAAGATCAGGCTCAGGGCTCCAATGAGACAAGTGACCAGTATGACAAGTGACAGGTGCCGGAGGGGCAGGGCAGCGTGAGGGGGCCCACTGACGCACCAAAAAGGGAAGTATACACTTCCTCTCCCTATTTTTTTATTAGTGTAGCAGCTTACAACATCATTGTCTGCGGGCTTCTGTAGTGTGTGGCCTATCCAGCCCCATTCAGTCTTCCCAGCAGTCTTCCAGGTCTTCTGTAGTTCAAGCCCAGTGGTTCTATACTGTCTCTTCAGCTAGCTCTGTTAGTGCCTCAAACTTGTTCTGGACTTCACAGTTGAACTGTGAACTGCTGCAATTGCATCTGGTTTCACACAGACAGAGTAACTTGACGTTGTATTTGTTCATTTCACTGGCTACCTGCCCTGCTTTACCACTCTCATATAGGGTTCGGATGTTATAAGGTCTCTATCCTGGTCTTGGCCTTGGTCGGAAGAAGACTTGATGGCGAGCTGGCTTCCCGAAGGCTTTTACCGGCACGCGTCATGGGTCCCCCTAAAGAAAAGTCCCGCCCAGGCAGTTGCTGGGATGAAGTTGTTGTTGCAATTTCTGTAGTAAGAGTTTTAGTGAGGAGGGGTTTCTAGCCCCACGCCCCATCCTCTCCTCCTTTTTCAGCCAGGCTTGGGACTGGCCTTGGCAGAGTTGGTATGTCAACTAAAATGTATTATTTAAAAAGTGTACCCTAAAAAAACTTATTTTAAAGTTCCTGACCTAAAAAGCACCTCCACCATCACACAGTACTTTTTTCACATGCACAATTGGCACATTTGCACACTTTCACATAAGCAACAAGACCCAAGACATTGCACAGTGTTCCATCTTGCAATTCTACAATAGAATGATTTCTCTTTTGCAACCTGTTGTTACAATCCAAATGGTTTTGTACATAATCTCTAAGGAAACAATTGTATTGTGTGCACTTTGTTACTGGACCACCATTAAAGGCTTCAGTGGCTAGGTTGTGCAATACAGGCACTCTGTTTGAAGCAGTATCAAACACCTTGAAGTATATTTTCAGCATATGTATTTTCTTTATATTCTCCTTTATTTCTCTTTATACTCTTTCACTAATGCATGTTACTGTAGGCTCCGCCTATGGCTATGTATGGTTGTGTAGGTTTAAGTGTTTCCAGATGTGTACCACAGACCTTTAAAAGGAGTCCCGGCATAGTGTACTGGGAGAGAGAACAGAGGAACATTGTGAGAACAGAGGACTCCAAGGCTGGCCTAGGAAGCCTTGAAGATATTGTCTTAGTCTTTGTAATAAATAATTGTATTACACTTAAGGCAATGTCTGCGGTGTCTTCTTCCTCATCTTCAAGTATCTTCACAGCAAAGAGACAGCGGTAAACGACAATCCTGACGCCCGAACAGGGACATTGACTGCCATTTGTGACGTCACAGCTTCAGCACGCCGACTCCCGCTCCAGCCGGCAAATAAGGTGAGCATTTCTCACATGATTTGGGGTGCTGGTTTGTTTGTTAGAAGCTGTGGGCTGTTACTATTGGTCGCATTGTTATTGAGTCCTGTGTAGTTAGATTTTGCTGTGGAGATGTGGGGAGGATGCACCGTTCTAAATTGGGGTAAAAAAGTATTTTAACTAGAAGGGGTATAACTGCAGTAAAGAAGTAAAAGAGAAAGAGTTAAAGTAAAAATTGAAGAATAAAGAGAAGAATAAAGAGAAGAGTAAAAAAAGAGAAACAGGAATGACGTCAAAAGAAGAAGGAAAAAAAAAATACAGTAACTAGTAACAAGTATTGTACGGCATGCGCGAAATATAGTCTTCAGGATGGCGTAAGACTATACGTGACTTTCTATGAGACGTGTCCACAAACCCGGCTTTAGCGTGCATTATCTATGTGAAAGTTGACTGAAAAAGGTATTTATGTGTTTTTAATGAAGAAGAAGAAGAAGAGGTTAAAAAAGCATGCAAAAGAGGAAAAAGTGTGAAAAGACCTTAAAAGAGAATAGAGGAAGAAAACAATAGGAGTAAAAAAGTAATAGAGAAGAATACTGCAGTAAAAGAAGCTAGCAAAGACACAAGAAAATATGTTAAGAAAAGAGATAGGAAACTTGCAAGAAATTAAAAAAGTAGTCGACTTTCTTTCTTTGTGTGTGTAAAAACAGTGCTGGACACTGAGGCTCTCTGTCTGTGTGTTTTGAGTTTTGGGGCTGCGCAAGGCTGTGTGTGTGTGTGTGGAATCTCTTTCTTTTGGTGAATACAGTGAGAGAGTGTAAAATGTGTTTCATTAACAAATATATGTATTATGTTTATGTGTTGATTACCAGTGATGGTATAGTTACTTTAAAAAAGTAATCCGATTACTGATTACTGATTACTCCTTTAAAAAGTAACTTAGTTACTTTATGGATTACTTGATTTTAAAAGTAAGTAAGTTACTTTACAAGTTACTTTATTAGTTACTTTCAGCAGCTGCAGACACCACCTCCCGCCGCCTTAACATAAAAATTATAACCAGTTTTGCCAATACTCCCTTTATTGGAAAATGCATTTTTAACAGCAACAATGTATCTCTATTAAGTTGAACTATTTCCTAATTTTCTTTTTATATAAAAATAAAAAAATTAACTTAACATATTTTTTAAAAATAAAATAAAATATGGTCTTTCTTGATTTTACTAAACATAAATACTTGTTTTTATAAAAAATATATAAAATAAAGAAAGTCTTTCTTGACCTGACATATTTAACACTGTAAAACTGAACATTAAACCTGTTGTTCTCTGCAGGGCAGCAAGGAGTGGTTTTATAAAACAGAACCGTGTATATGGTCTAGACCAGGGATCACACATTTGCAGACTGCGGTCCGGGTCCGGACCCAGACGTTGTCCAATACGGACCCATACCGGACCCAACTACTGAGAAGGATTTAATTCTGACAGTGTTCATTTAAAGCACCGGAACTTTTCTTGTCTTTACGGTATGTGCGCTCTGCGCCACAGTGAACTTCCAATCACGTGTGGTGTAAAATCTTTAAATGCTCTCCTCTGCCAATCAAATTTGTGGCAGACCGCTGCCCTGGCTAGTGAATTGGGACGGAAAATAAAGACACGCCGAGCGCGAGAGAGAGAGACAGGGGAGAAAGCGAGACGTGTGTGATTGGGGAAGAGCGGAGGGGGAATGGGTAAGGGAGCGGTGTGTGTGTGGAGGAGATGAGGTGGAGAGAGAGAGAGTAACGCACAGTGACTTAAATAAGCAGTGTTGGGAGTAACGGCGTTAAAACTAACGGCGTTACTAACGCAATTACTTTTTTTCAGTAACGAGTAATCTAACTAATTACTCTGACTGTAACTATAACGCCGTTACCATTTCCGACACCCTGTTACTGCACGTTACTTTGGCCGCACTTTTTTTTACTTCGCTTTGCCCTAACCGATCCTCTGTCCGGTGAACTTGAGCTTCTGGCCGCTGTGCCTGTAGGTTTAGGTGGTTTGGCGTGGTGAAGTGAGGCACAATTGTGACGATTTGCGTGCTCTAATTAATTCAGTGATTGCCGTGGACAGCCCAAGTTCCGAATTAAGGACGTTAAACTCTTTTTAGCTGCTCCGGTTTTTGTGGTGCTGCTGCTTCCTCTTTTAGAGAAGGCTCCTATTAGCTCCTATTTTTTATTTTATATAAAGCTCTGATGTGATAATCACAATGTTGCTAAGTAACCAATTATTATTGTTCACTACAGCGAACGAAATAGCGAAAACTGAAAGTGAAAAAAACATTTGTGTTAACTGAATCTAATAAAAAAGGTAATTAAAAGGAAAAAACATAACTCGAACTGTATTTTGTGTTTATAACTAAAACGAACTGAAATTACAGATAGAATACCCTCATTTTCGTGTTTAATTTATTTATAAGCGCTGTTGTACAGCGGAGTTGTACAGCGGGGTGTTGTGCCGAGCGCGCGGCACCTCGTGGTCCTTTAGTTCTTGTATAAAGCGCTCGCGCTAGCAAGCCCACCCTAAAAACTTGCTGAACAGAAAAAATAAAAACAAAATAAAATTAAACTATAATAATAATGAAAAATGTAATCACGTAGCTCTGGGCGCACGTGAACGCCTCCGCGTTTGACTTGCAGCACTGTGTGTAGCTGTTCTTAAAAAAACATTTAAATTAAATAATAGTTCTATGCTTTTATGTTACAGTGTAAATTAACATAATTCTGATTATATTTCGCTCATTCAATCAGCCCGAAAACAGACAGTTTATGGGGCGGATCGGGTCCGGCTCATAATGACAGTTCATGGTTCAGGCTCGGGCAGAACGTGCACGGGCTCCGGCTGGGTCGGGTCGGATTTTTTGAGCCCGATCTAAGCTCTATTCCCCTTTGGTGTAGCTGTTATATTAATACCATTTTAACGGGCATTAAATTGTTGTTTTTCTCCATTATTTTGTTTTGTTTATATATACATATTTCCTTTGAGTGTGGCTTGGTTTGTTTAATTTCATCCCCAGACGCGTTTTTCATGTTTTTCAGTATTACAAGTTTTAGTAATTTTCTTTGGTTCTGTGGAGAATTTCGTTTTGTTTTTTTGAAATTCGTTAGACTATATTTTTGTCAACATTTTGGGTTTATTTTCGTTTGTTATTTTTCTAATAATAATTGTAAATGCATAATTGATTTTCTTTTTTTGACGGGCAAATAATAAAAAGTAACGCGATAGTTACTTTTACTGGTAACTAATTACTTTTATAGTGGAGTAACTCCGTTAGTAACTCAGTTACTTTTTTGGAGAAGTAAGGAGTAACTATAACTAATTACTTTTTCAAAGTAACATGCCCAACACTGTAAATAAGTAACTTTAATCTGATTACTGGATCGGAAATAGTAACGCGTTAGATTACTCATTGCTGAAAAAAAGGGTCAGATTAGAGTAGCGTTTCTAAATAAGTACTGACATCACTGTTGATTACTATACTTAATATGGCAGATCAGGCTAATCGGGGGAATTTAGGGGTTGAATTGTATTAATTTAGAGGAGAGCAATTGCAAATCTCCATTGTGATGACTTTTATTGGGAGAAAAAAATTTCACAGAGCCAGGTTACCAATTGTCTCAGTCAGGCTTTGAGATTACATGCCTTGTCTTTGATCTTGGCCTAGGGAGAGGCAAATGGAACAATGGATTTTTGTGAAGTACTGATAAAAGTCACCTTATTTTGATTAAACATTAAACAGCTTTGAAGACAAAATTATAATATATAGTGCCTGAATACTGTATATACTGAATATAGTGCCTGAAAGTTAGAGAATGAATGGTATATGTTATGTGTTTAGTTAGTTTTAAAACGGCCGATAATATATATATATTACTGCATAGGTATAATAAAGAGTAAAAGTAGTGTTAATGCTATATTGAGGTATAGACTATAAGTGAGTGAATAAGGGTTTATAAATTCTCTGGTGTGTGTGTATTTTATATAGGAATCATGAGGTAATATTTATAAACCACTGAAAGATGAGCCGACTTATTTTTTTGTATAAATGTGGATGAGGTCAGAGACACAGTAACCAATACTTGAATATTGGAATGAGCTCTGTATCTTGTCATGATAAATAGATATTAAATAAATAATTAAATTTGGACGTATAAAGTGGTATTTTTAGTGCTTTCCCATCATAAACACACCACTGGAGAGTTTAATGATATGTTGAAATGGGTTGATTATGAGATAAATATGAAATATGGGTGTATATATTTTTTTGTGCTTGAGTAGAAGAAATAGTTGTATTATTATAATTGGGTACAGCTGGCTGAACGTATGTGCAGGCTTGTGTGTGCTTAAAATGAGGGTATGTCTGTGTGTACTTTGAGCTGTATACAGAGTGTTTGGACCTTCTGAGTTTGGTTGACATTGATTAATGCATTTGGGGTCACACTGGTGGTGTTTTTTTGTCTTAGGCTGTTTTACTTTGTGATATGGCTTTGTAGAAATGGTTGTGCTTCATGGTTTGGGTTTCATGGGTAATGTATGTGTCTCTAGGGATGTTTGGTAGATGAGGTTTAAAGCTTTCAACTTGAACTAATGTAAATTACTATGTCAAAGAACATATGGTCACGAGAGAAAAACAAGTGAAGGTGCTGCGGGATTTTGGTCTGGAATGTTTTTGTAGCCTGGTGATGGACTGGAGAGTAAAGTGCTGCTGGTTTAAACAGGATGTAATGAGATCTATGTGAAGTTTGGTTGATTGCTTGAGTCTGTCAGCTTATGTATGCTGTACATCAAACTGGGGTGACAGGTCATTAGGCAAACTGGTATAGCTATTAGAACATCCCTTAGGAAAACATAACATGAGCTCATACCAGATGGTTTATGGGTTTTGAACTTGGAAAGTAATCACTGTCTTGTGTTTCTTTTATCCATGTCTAATTGGGGATGTGAGAGAACCGAGAGGGAGTTTGGGGGGCCGTCCACAGGGGCTGCAGCAGACCTGAGCCGACGAACAGAAAAGCCTGAGGAAGCTTCAAAAACAACTCAGGGTACTGTTTCCTAATTCACAAACTCTATAAAAGATTCACACCTGCATTAGATTTTATAGACACATAAATTTGTGAATAGTACTCATGGTTAATGCAATCATTTATTTAATTTGTGGACTAGTACATATGCATTGGGTTTAGTTTTCACGATTGGCCTACAAATAATTAAGGGTAATCTCTCAGAAACTTTGCAACTGATTGAGTAATCAATATTTTTAGTGAACAAGTGATCTTACAGGAGTTTGTTAAGAAGAATTTTAATTAGGATCATAATATTTAAGCATTGTGAGTAATTATAATAGTTACACACATTTGATGTTTAGATTTCATAAGTGGTGGATAGTTTCTTGTTTTTGCTATGCTTATCATTGTTAAGGGGACTTACTGTGGGATAGAAGTGTGACACTAGTATATATTCTAACTTTCAGATTTTGATAAATTTATTTAGATTTTTGTTTATTAGGGAAAATTCAATACATGTTGTATAATTAAAACATGTATAATTAAAAAAAAGGTCAATTAATTAATTATCTTAAGCATTTTATGTTACTGTATTGTAGACAATTAAAACAAAAAGAACCATAGGAATGTCAAACATGGAAACAAATGCTGCGAAACAGATTACTCCGATTGATGTGGTTAAAAAGAATAATCCATTAATTAAAGGCATTGCAAAAGTGTCCAAAAAGTGGAATCAAAGATGGCCTTCAATTGATCAGCCGTGGCCTCAGGAAGGGACTCTTAATCCAGATGTAATTAGTGTGATACGAGTACTGGTCTCTACATATAAAGCGGGGCAAAAGACAAGGAAGAAAGGTGAAAGGCGCAAGGAAAAGAGGAAAATGGAGCTTGGCATTCTTCAATTGTTTGACGCTGAGGGACAGAAAATGATTAAAGCAGCTAAGGAGAAGAGAGAGAAAGGTGTAGAAGAAATAGGACAACGTGCTAAAGTAATAGAAAAACAGATGACAGAAATCAATGTACCTTTTTCACATGTGGATCCGGTGAAGAAACCCCCACCTTATGAGAAGCAAGTGAACTTTGAGGAGATCTATCCTCAACTCCCAGTGATTAGTCAACAGGGTGATTACCACATCAAAAATGAAGATGATCAAGTGATAGAAGCAGGACGTGCAGAAACAACCATCAAGATGTATCCAAAGTCCAAGAAGAAAACCACACATCTGACAACAACAGGTGGACTAAGGATCAGAAGGACAAGAGATGAAGAAGAAGAGGAACAAAGTGATGTGGGAGAGAAAAGGGGTGGATACATTTCAGTAGAATACTGGCTACTGCAGAAAGAAGAGGAGATAAGACAAGAAAGAAGGAATACTCCACAGAAGTTGAAAGTTCTACTGAAAGTGAGCACGGTGACAGTGATGAAGATTCAGGAAGTAAAGATTTTCCCTATGAAAGTAGACGAAGGGCTATAAGTTAGAGGGCAAATGTGGAGAACATTGAGAAATATGTTTCCAACAAATGTACATCCTGATAATATTATAATTGACCCATTGGGAGAAGAAGAAAATCCAAGAGCTTATGTGTCAAGAGCTCATCCAGTTTGGAGAAATGTTACAGGAAATGATCCAGATCTGAACCAAATGGAGCAATCGATTTTGAGAGCCAAGCTGCAGAAGGGGCTGCCATTACCAGTGAGAACTAAACTGGCAGAGGTGGTTGGTCTTGGAAGTATGGCAAAAGGCATCTACACGGATCATATTTCGCATCAAGTGGAATTGTATCGAAAGAGAGAACATGATCGAAAAGAACAAGATCAAGACATCCTAAGAAAGCTGAACCAAATACAATTGGTGGATTCCAAAACCAAAGAGAAAAAACAAGCTTTGGTGATACAGACGCAAGCTCCACAACCACAGCAGGTATTACAACCTCAATCAACACAGACACCAATTCAACCATCAATGGAGATTCCAGTCACTTCTTGGACACAACCATTTTATGGACAAGGCCAGACGTGGAGAGGAAGGAGCAGAGGAAACATGAATAGAGGTCGAGGAGGACGATTTGATCCGTATTTTCAACAATCTACAGAAGTGTGTTACAATTGTGGACAGTTAGGCCACTTTGCTCGTGAGTGCAACGGACCAGTAGGAAATTTCAGAGGAAATTGCAGAGGAAATCAAAGGGGAGGATTCAGAGGCCAAGCAAGAATATCAAGAGGACCGGTGAACCCGATGAGGGGCCCGGAACCAGGATTCTAGGGGTGCCCGAAGACTCGAAAGGGGGGTGTCAGCTGGTAGCAATAGGATCGGAGAGTGATCCAACAATAGAGGTGAAAGTTAATGATCGACCATTGGAAGTTTTAGCAGATAGTGGAGCTGCTTTCACCTGTATTCGGTCTGAAGATGCTATACACCTCCCCATGTCTGGACAATGGATTCGGACGATCGGGTTTGAGGGAGTAAAACAGCTGATTCCTCTCACAGAACCAATTGAGCTCTGCTATAAACATCAAAAGACTAAAATACCAATTTTGGTATCAGAACATACACCCATTGCACTCCTAGGACGAGATGCTTTATGTAGACTGAACTGTACGATAAAAGGTACGCCAGACGGCTGTCTGGTGGAAGTACCACATGATGTTGTCCATCAATTAATGATGACAGAAGAAGTAGGAGAGTCTGCAGTGTTTTGGATTGGAAATTTAAGTGCTGAACTTTTGGAGCCAGCCAGAGTGTGGGAGAAGTTCTTGACAGCAAACCTACCTGATGCAAAGCTTCCAGAGTATCCATTTCACTGTACTCTCAAATATTTCAAAGATGCTGCAAAATCAAATGCGGAAGACTGGCTGAGTCATCAACCTAAGGAAGTTCAACTTCAGTCAAGTTGTATCATTTTGGGACTACAAGATGCCGCTATGAAGATAGACGAAAATGACTATTTAAAGGAAGAATTTGACATTAAACACAGTGTCCCACATGTGACATTGTTGGTCTCTGAGGATTATGAGCAGAAACATCTTGGAGAAATGATGTCAGAAGCGGAGAAGGCTCTGTTCAAGCCTCCACAAGAGAATCCGACTATATGCAGGAGTGAAGATCAGCGATTTTTGAAAATCATAATTGCTGCACAAGGAAAAGGACAACCACAAACTGTGCGGATGACACATGAATCAATATGTAGTGCTGAAGTGGAAGCTGATTCTCTGAAGATGGAAATGTTATGACAAGTACCACAATCTCTCTGGTCTCAACATAGTACTGATATCGGACTTGTGAAATCAGCTCAACCGGTGAAAGTTGAACTTCGACCTGGAGTCAAACCTCCATGGAAGAACCAATACCCATTGCCAGAAGAAGCTGTTCAGGGGATTGGACCACAAATTGAAGGTCTTCTGAAAGCTGATGTTCTAAAGATAACACAGACTCCTCAGAGTAACACTCCTTTGTTACCTGTGAAGAAACCAGATGGTTCTTATCGCTTAGTACATGATCTGAGAGCAGTGAATGACGTAGTGGCTGATTTTCCAGCTGAAGTGCCAGATCCACATACTTTATTAGATCAGATTCCTTCAGACGCAACACATTTTACAGTGTTAGATTTATGTGGGGCATATTTTAGTGTTCCACTTAGTGTAGAAAGCCAAGGGTTGTTTGGATTTACATACAATGGACAGTTCTATGAGTATAAAAGGTTACCACAGGGATTTAAACAGTCCTCACATTTTCAATAAAGTTTTGAAGGATGATTTGGCAGGATTAGAGTTGTCAATACAAAGTAAAATGATTTATTATGTAGATGATATTGCTATTTGCAGTTCATCAAAAGAAATTTGTCACGAAGACTCGGTTAAGTTGTTAAAAATGCTAGAAGAAAAAGGTCACAAAGTCTCTCAGAAAAAGTTGCAATATTGTCAGGAGAAGGTAACTTATTTGGGTCAGACAATATCACATGGACATAGAAGTATTTCTGACAAACAGTGTGGGCCCTAAATTGGTAATCAATATATGCTATATTACCTTTATAATAATATATTTGTATAAAAAGTATAGAGTTCACTAAGTTCTGTTAAAACAGGTGTCTGACCCTTTCTCTGAGGCCTGTACAGTCTGTACCAAGGCGTGAGGTGCTGGTCGAGGCGACCTTGGGCTTTGTCTGACTTCGGCTGAAAAAGCCCAGACGTTGCGCAAGATCAGCTTTCTCTCACGAGAAGAGTGCCCAAGTGAAGGAAAGGTGGAGCTTAGAGCCCCCACCTTTGTTCACCCAAATACTGTATAAAAGTGTGTGTATTCCTCTGTATTATCAGAAGACTGAAGCTTCCTGACCCTATCTGGCTGACTTCAAGAACAGTAAAAGATCAACTTAGAACTTCGGAAAGACTCGTCTTCTCCTTTCTTTAAACTTGAGGCACTCGTCTGTTTTTACCTTCTTTCTTTTGAACTTAAAGCTTTTGTAGTGATGCATGACTAGATAAGTTCTAGAGCTCATTTTAGCTAGCCCAGGCTTCCCTTTCTGGGAGGCCTAGAAGAGTCGTGAAATAACCGCGACAACAGCTAGAAGCAATTCGTAAGGTTCCAAAGCCCAGGACAGTCAGGGAAATGATGACATTTTTGGGTATTACTGGGTATTCCTCAGCATGGATAGAGGATTATGCTAGGATAATGGCGCCGTTGAGGGCTATGATTAAAGACACAGGGAATGCCAAAGTCAAAGTCAAAGTCAAAGTGGTTTTTATTGTCATTTCAGCTATATACAGAGTACACAGTGAAACGAAACAACGTTCCTCCAGGGACCATGGTGCACATAAACACAGTGTAGACAGAACAATAGTGCAACAGTACAAAAGTGCAGACAGACAATACAACACAATACAGACAAAGAATAATAAATAACAAGACAGTGTGCAAATTATGCAGTGTGCAAAAAGTGTGCAAAAAAGACCAGTGAGGTAGTAATTACCTCTATTACACAGTGTGCAATAGAGTCCAGTGAGGTAGTAGGGTTTTTAGTGCTTTCCATTTTCTGGGGTAAGTGGGGTAAGAGTGTGTGTGCATGTACAGAAAAACCATCAGTTCAGTCTCTGCAGTAGAGGAGTCTGATGGCTTGGGGGTAGAAGCTGTTGCAGAATCTGGTCGTGCTGGACCGGAAGCTGCGGTACCGTCTTCCCGAAGGCAGGAGGGAGAACAGTTTGTGTGAGGGATGGGTGGGGTCATTCACAATGCTGGTTGCTTTGCGGATGCTGCGGGTGGTGTAAATGTCCGTGATGGAGGGGAGAGAGATGCCGATGATCCTCTCAGCTGTCCTCACAATACGCTGGAGGGTCTTGCGGTCAGAGACGGTGCAGGTCCCAAACCAGGCAGTGATGCAGCTGCTCAAGATGCTCTCAATGGTCCCTCTATAGAAGAGTGTGAGGATGGGTGGAGGGAGACGGGCCTTTCTCAGCTTCCGGAGGAAGTAGAGACGCTGCTGGGCTATCTTGGCTGTAGAGCTGGTGTTCAGGGTCCAGGCGAGGTTATCTGCTAAGTGGACACCAAGGAACTTGGTGCTCTTAACAATCTCCACAGAGGACCCGTCGATGTTGAGTGGAGAGTGGGTGTGTTGTGGGCTCCTGAAGTCAACAACCATTTCCTTTGTCTTGTCCACATTCAGGTGAAGGTTGTTGACTGTACACCAGTCTGTCAGCCGCTGCACCTCCTGTATGCTGACTCGTCGCCTTTGGTGATGAGACCCAGCACGGTTGTATCATTGGCGAACTTGATAAAGCTGTTAGAACTGTGTTTTGCAGCACAGTCATGAGTCAGCAGGGTGAACAGCAGAGGACTCAGGACACTGCCCTGGGGGCCCCAGTGTTCAGTGTGATGGTGCTGGAGGTGCTGCCCCCGAACCGGACTGACTGGGGTCTCCCCGTCAGAAAGTCCAGGATCCAGTTGCAGAGGGGGGTGTTGAGGCCGAGCGAGCTTAGCTTCCTGATGAGGTTCTGTGGGATGATGGTGTTGAATGCTGAAATGAAGTCTATAAACAGCATTCTGACATAAGTGTCCTTCTTCTCCAGGTGGGTGAGGGAGAGATGAAGGGTGGTGGTGATGGCATCGTCCGTGGAGCGATTGGGACGATACGCAAACTGCAGGGGGTCCAGTGAAGAGGGCAGTCGTGTCTTGATGTTCCTCATGACTAGCCTCTCGAAGCACTTCATGATGATGGGTGTAAGTGCAACGGGACGGTAGTCATTGAGGCAGGACACTGTGGACTTCTTCGGCACAGGAACGATGGTGGTGGACTTGAGGCACGTTGGGACAGTGGCGCTGCACAGGGAGATGTTGAAGATGTCCGTGAGAACATCTGTCAGCTGGTCTGCGCACTCCCTGAGCACTCTGCCGGGAATGTTGTCTGGTCCTGCAGCTTTTCGTGGGTTGACTCTGCGCAGAGTGTTCCTCACATCCACTGCAGTCAGGCACAACACCTGCTCGTCCGGCTTGGGCATGGTCTTTCTCGCCATCGTGTTGTTTTGTGCCTCAAACCGTGCATAAAAGTTGTTCAGGGCATCAGGGAGGGAGGCATCCCGTTCACAGGACGGTGGAATTGTCCTGTAGTTGGTGATTGCCTGGATGACCTGCCACATACGCCGCGCGTCACCCGTGTCCTTGAAGTGGCTGTGGATTCTCTGTGCGTGTGCGCGCTTTGCCTCTCTGATGGCTCTTGACAGGTCGGATCTCGCTTTCCTCAGGGCCACCTTGTCACCCACTCTGAAGGCGGAGTCGCGGGTCCTCAGCAGCGCACGTCATCCAAGCAATCATCCAAGGCTTCTGGTTTGGGCGTGTAGTGATGGTCTTGGAGACAGTGACATCAATCAATACACTTGCTGATGTAGCCAGTGACTGATGCTGCATACTCCTCCAAATCAACAGAATCGCCTTCAGTAGCAGCCTCCCTAAACATGTCCCATGCAGTGCACTCAAAACAGTCCTGAAGGGCAGAGATGGAGCCTGCCGGCCAGGTTTTCACCTGCTTCTGAACTGGTCTGGAGCGTCTGATGAGTGGTGTGTATGTTGGAGTCAGCCAAACACACATGTGGTCCGAGAAAGCGAGGTGGGGGCGGGGCTCCGCCCGGTACGCGCTGGGGATGTTTGTGTAAACAAGATCCAGCGCGCTCGCTCCTCTCGTTGCAAAGTCCACATGTTGATGGAATTTAGGGAGCAGTGACTTGAGATTTGCGTGGTTGAAATCTCCGGCGATAATAAACAGTCCGTCTGGGTGTTTGTTCTGCAGATCGCTGATAGACCGATAGAGTTCACACAGAGCCTCTTTAGCATTAGCACCAATGCTAGCGCTGGGTGGGATGTAGACAGCAGCTATTAGCACGGCGGAGAACTCCCGTACTAAATAAAAAGGTCTGCACTTGACTATCAGGAACTCCACCAGCGGAGAGCAGTGTTTGGCGACAGTCACAGCGTTGTTACACCATTCCGTGTTGATGTAAACACACACGCCTCCACCGCGGATCTTCCCAGATAGAGCCGCGCTCCTATCCGCCAAACTCCATTGTCAACTTTCCTGGACACAAGAGGGCATATTGTCGTTTGAGACAATTAAAAAGAGGCTACAAGAAGCACCTGCACTAGCGCTTCCAGATTATTCTAAGAATTTTCTGTTGTATGTCTCCACGTCCGTAGGAGGTAAATATGCATGTGCAGTTCTTTGTCAGCCAACAGGGACGGGAACTAGTCCTCAACCTATTTCATACTACTCTACTGCATTTTCAGAAGTAGAATTGGGGCTACCATTGTGCTACAGAGCACTAGTGGGTGTTTATTTGATGTATGAAAAGGCATCTGCTGTCACGATGGGTTATCCAGTGACAATTCTTACCCATCACAGTGTTAGGAATCTTTTGAACCATGGAAAATATACATTGACAGTGCCAAGGCTTAGAGATTATCATAGGCTCCTTGAACAAGAGGATGTCACGTTAGTTAGATGTGTTCCAGCTGAAACTTTGCCGACTCCAGAGGATGGTGAGCCACATGATTGTGTGCAAGAAGCAGAACGATACTCAAAGCTTAGATCTGATTTGCAAGCCATCCCATTACATAATGCAGATGTAGAATATTGGACTGATGGATCCTGCTATCGTGTAGGTGACACATTAAGTGCTGGTTATGCAGTAGTGAGAGCCCAGGGCTCTGATTTTGTTGTTGAAAAGGCTGAAATAGTACCGCAGCCTGCATCTGCTCAATTAGCAGAACTTGTGGGGCTAACAGAAGCATGTTTGTTAGCAGAAGGCAAGCGAGGAGGAAAAGAAGAGCACAGTGCAACCAGGAGACAAGGTGTTTGTGAAGGTGTTTCGAAGAAAGTGGTATAATGAACACCGTGAAGGTCCTTTTGAAGTAGTTCGTTGTACAGGAACTGCAGTTCAGGTTAAAGGGTCTCCAACCTTGTCACATTGTGTTAAAGCTCCAAAAGATGAGGCACCACACCCACAGGAAGCAGATGTGGCAGACCATGCAGAGGGAGAGATACAGCAGGAGTCACAAAGTCAAGTTCCAGAAGAAGAGAGTGTCCGAGTTATGGAGGGGAGGGATGACTCTGTGCATATTGCTGATGTTGTCAGGAATAACTCAGCGGACAATGATCACGAAAGAAGATTTGAAGACATCAACTTTCAATATGTCCCAGAACAAGCAGAACCACTTCCAGTTGAAAGCAGAGCAGCAAACGACACAGAGAACTCTGATCCCATTGTAAGAGAAGCTAAAGACTCAGATAGGAGCCTACGACCAGTTCGAAAAAGAGTCAGACCAAAACGCTACGAGACTTAGGACGGACGTGACTTTAGGGAACTCTACTATGACAGTATTGACTGCTATTAAGGGTATAAATGTAACTCACATAACTACTATGACACCTCAGAGTATGTTAACAACAATAGCACCTGAAATAACTGTTATTAAAGTTAAGTTGGATAGGACAGTTTATCTGCCTTGTAGCTGTGGGAGGTTTAATACTGCAGGTAATAATCCACCGAGGTGGCAACATAGTAGTCGTAAGGAACTGGTGTTAGCAGGTGAATAGTGTACCTCATGATCAAAGGAAGTATGTTTTGTATAATGACAAGAGATGGTTTAAAGTATGGAGTGATTGTTCAATTCTAATGCGTAATGTAACCCAAGAAGACCAAGGAGAATACATATGTACGTATTTGGAGCCTAATTTTAGATTTATGCCGTTTCTGAATGTGTGGCAAGCTGGGTATATAACTCGTAGAGTGTTAGTTGTGATAAAAGATTTAAGTCCAACTATTACTGCAAAACCTCAGAATAAATTTCTTACACTAATCACTCCAAGGCAAAATGGTTCACAAATAAAGCAGCATATTGTAGCTTTGGACATATTTAAGAACATTACTACAACAGTTCAGCCTACGATTGTAGTTACAACAGAGAAGGGAATTAATGTTACTACAGCACAGGTGACAACGTACAAGTCAGCCATTTTTGGAAATAGTACAAGGAGGGATGGAATAAAGGGTAATTTGGCTAATACTACAGGGACAACACTGTCACCTGCTAACATAACTTCTAAAGTAGTGGAACAGGCAGTGAATATAACTCAAAAGCCCATAATACAACTAGAATCGAGCATGAATAGAAGTAATGAGATTTTTGAACTTAGTTATAAATTGAGGGCAGAAAATGACTGGGGATCATCTATTAATATGACAAATTTAACTGATCAGCAGGAAGATTTTGACAGGACACTGACTGACATGACTGACCATTACCGTGCAGTTCGGAAGAGAGATACTAAGTGGAAGGCATATGGCTTTGATTCTCAGGTATTACAAACAGCAGATCCATGGATAAATAGGAATTTATGGTTTCAGAAGATAACTCATTCCGTAAGGGTGGGTTACCATAGAAAGGGTCCGTGTGTAGTGAAAGTCCCAGCACCGGGAACTTGGTCTTCAATCTTAGAAGCAATTCCAGAACCATTGCTTTCAGAATGTCAGTTTTATGCATTATCTTGGCTATTATATAAGCAGCAGACTACTATTGAAGCACAGATGGCTATATCTAGGTTTTTGTTTCAATCTGGAGGTAATTGAACTTGGATGAAGGATATACGATATGTAAACATATTAGATCAGCAAGAAGATGTGCAGTCAGCAATGCCGGATGCAATGAAAGTAACTGCTGTTAAGGCAGACGAATGCATTTGTTCAAATAATACACATGGGGGTTCAGGAATGTTTATGGGGTTATCAGAATGCAACAATTATGTGATACAATTAGATTTAAGTAAACATAAAATGAGGGATGGTTTGTTTGAAGTGACTTTCCAGGTGCCACACCTTAAGCAGAGTAGAACTGTGATGGCAGAGCATGAACCATTGCCAGGAAATTTAACTATTGGTCATTTTAAAGATATTTGGTGGGTCTGTGGAGACAAGGCATATATATTTCTGCCTTATGGCTGGATAGGTTGCTGTTATATGGCAACGTTGAAGCTTCCGTATGAGGTTTATACGCTTCAGAAGGGTGAGCCATCTAATGTTGTCCAATCAAAGAGACGAAAAAGGGAGATGGCACAGTTTCACAATTTGGATGCTTATCATTGGAGGATTAGTATAGGAGAAAAATGGGGGATAGGTTGCTGTTATATGGCAACGTTGAAGCTTCCGTATGAGGTTTATACGCTTCAGAAGGGTGAGCCGTCTAATGTTGTCCAATCAAAGAGACGAAAAAGGGAGATGGCACAGTTTCACAATTTGGATGCTTATCATTGGAGGATTAGTATAGGAGAAAAATGGGGATAGGATTATTTCCCTGGTATGGGTTGACTTTTTTAGCAGATCATATAGATAACATTACATACACTTTGCAAGGCTTTGCTAATGAAACGATTAAAGGTTTTGAGTTTTTGTCCAACACACAAAAAAGTCATAGATTAACATTGCTGAAGCATGACATGGCTTTAGATTATATTTTGGCTAAACAAGGTGGATTATGTGCAGCTTTAAATTTGACAGGGGATGCCTGTTACACATTGATTCCTGATAGTACTGACAATGTTACTAATGTTATAGAGGCATTAAAAAATATTAGGGATGCTTTTGGTCCGTCACAAGGTGCTGGTTGGTCTGTTAATGCATGGTTGCTTGAGAAATTTGGTCCAATGGGAGCATTGTTAGTGCAATTATTGGGAGCAGCTTTGTTATCTGTGTGTGTTATGTTTTGCTTTTGTACTCTGTTATTGATTTGTGCTAAGGCTATGATATTGAGGTGGATAGGAGTTGTAATGCCAGGAGATCGGGTCCAGATGCCATTATTAAATAGGACTGACTCAGACGATGACGATGACTCACAGGTAGAAAGTGTAGTGGACGGTGACATGGTGGAAAAATATCCATTTTAATTATTTAACCATTGTATACTCTTGATACTTAAGTTTAATATTCACACAAATATTTTACTCATATCCTCTTATATAGGAGTGAATTGAAACTATTGTTGTTTGTTATTGTAACTGTTTACTTTGTGTCTCTTCCATTGTACACGATACTGGTTGGTGTTTTCTTTCTTTCTTTCCAGACGGATGTTGAAAAAGGCCACAGTTTGGATGTGTGGCTATTCTGGGACTTTGTTGTTCAACATGGACAGTACTGGGACATAATGCGAAAGACTCTGAACTTGGGATCTGTGATAACAAGCCTGGGAGAAGTTTCATCATTCCCTCTACGTTGGGGAGGAGTATTCTTCTTTTTTATATTTCTGTATACATGTATGATGTTATTGGTTTGTATCCTCTTACTGTGTATTCTGTGACTTATTTTTGACATCTTTTAATGTCATGTACTCTATTGTTTGGTTTGTTAGTCTGTAGGGGTGCTGCTACACTGTCTAACATGGTGCTTGTCATTCTCTGACTTATTTTGGGTTATGTTGTGGAGCAGGTATATTGGAACCTCAGATGTTTTGTTCTTTTCTCGCATTAGGGATATTGGTGTTAGGCAGGGAAAGGTCCACTGTAGGGTCCGATGGGTCGACTAGCCTGAAGGTGGACATTATTGTTTTAGTTTCTGGGGTTTCAATTGTATGTGCTTTACCTTAAGTCACTAAACAGCTTTTTTGTTACTTCCTCCACTTTCATTAATATGGAATATGGCCGCCTAGGGGGCAGGAGGGGCCGTGAGAGAATTTTTCTTGTCTTGTTTGTTAAATAACTCATATTTTGGGATGGTTGTCTGCCTGACAGGTTTTCGCTCTCACATTCCTTGATTTGGTAAATCATTGTGTGCTGGAGGACACATATTTTTGGGAAACATGTTCTGGTATGCACCTGTTGATGTTGTGTATTGCTTTTACTTCTTTTACGAGACTTTATATAGTCTCGAAGGGGGGAAATATGACGTATATTTTCAGCATATGTATTTTCTTTATATTCTCCTTTATTTCTCTTTATACTCTTTCACTAATGCATGTCCTGTAGGCTCCGCCTATGGCTATGTATGGTTGTGTAGGTTTAAGTGTTTTCAGATGTATACCACAGACCTTTAAAAGGTGTCCCGGCATAGTGTACTGGGAGAGAGAACAGAGGAACATCGGATTGGCAACATCTCTCTCCAAGGCTGGCCTAGGAAGCCTTGAAGATATTGTCTCAGTCTTTGTAATAAATAATTGTATTACACTTAAGGCAATGTCTGCGGTGTCTTCTTCCTCATCTTCAAGCATCTTCACAGCAAAGAGACAGCGGTAAACGACAACCCTTACATTTCCACTCAGGTATTCTGATTTCTGAAGCTGAAAGAAGAGATCTTTGATTGTTTGCATTCTTTATGCACTTTTCTTCCCTTTTAGAAAGACTTCTATACCAGAGAAATCTCTTTAAAATCTCTTTACACCTCAAACTGAATGACAAATTTCTTAAGTGCCATTTCTGCTGCATTAGCATTACATAGTTTCATATTTTCTTGAAGAAACATGTGCATCGCAAAAACTAAAAGAAAGAGATGATTCCAGTACTTCTTAATTGGAACACCATTTAGAAGTGGCAATGAATAGAACAGAACTCTACTCTGAAGCTCTCCAAATTTTATAATCATGTAATAATCGTGGTGTTCTGGTTAACTCTACAGGAGGCTGATTTGCAAGCAATTTTTGGCCAATAATGTCTGTTTTTCACCCTATATATCACCTTTTACTGTGATTTTTGAATACAGCCACATATTCACCGACTATCGAGTCACACCAAGACAAACACTATGTTAGCACTCTGGAAAAAAGCCATCAATCATCTGAAACGTTTTTAACCTCATCAATACAGATGGGTCTTTTACCCCCATGACTGTTTTGTTCTGGAATAGCTGACATAGCATTGTCATTATGTTCTGCCTCAGATCTGAGAACAGGTTCTGGTCTTTTGTGTGATAGCAAAAATCACACCCATACAGCCCACTGAAATGTTCAGTGTTCTGAATGAATGAGCTACATATTAGTGCAAACACCTTGGACCTCTGTTCTCTATTCTGTAGTTGTGTCCATGTGATACCATCCTTTTCTAGACATAAGAGTTCATCTACAAAGGGAATCAGGAAAGAGAGCATGTTTGGTTTCTTTTCTCCAAACCAAATACATGGCACAAAAATGTTGCTTTTTCTGTATTTAGGCTGTAGTTCAATAAACTGACACTGAACTGGTCAAATCTGGTACTAGAGCTTTTAAAAATTGGAATTCCATCAAGGTTTCAGAGTAAACTAATATCATGTTCACATAGTTGGACAGTTTCTTTTCATTTTCTGTACTCTGCTTTACACTGTATGTCATTCAGAACCCCTTCTTTATCTGCTGTCTCTCTAGGTAAATGTAAATTGGGATTTTCAAGAATATCTTTAATCTGGCATGTCAAACTCATTATTAAAAAAATGAGCTGTTTTTAAGATTTGTGTCTGCATGAAATACAAACTGGCATGCTTCACATTGTGTTGGACTTATCTCCCTTGTTTCCAAGTACATAGAACATGAGGATAGACAGACAGACAGACAGACAGACAGACAGACAGACAGACAGACAGACAGATAGATAGATAGATAGATAGATAGATAGATAGATAGATAGATAGATAGATAGATAGATAGATAGATAGATAGATAGATAGATACTTTATTTATCTCGAAGGAAATTTAGGCAAATAAAAATGAGCAGTAGGTTCATAGTGACCACATTCTCCATAAGCTTTGTTAAACAGGTACACACTTTCTGGCACTAACCCAGGAACATGTTCATTACAAATCTTGAGCAGTCAGGTAATGCTGCAGGACATAGGACATCAACAGCAGCAGACTCTGCTCTTTTAGAGGTGCACAGACGTTTATCATCAGCATGTGGTATCTAAAATGTATAAACATAATTATTTAGCTTGCTTGAAGAAGAAGAAACACTTGTTGTGAGCTAATCTATATTTTGCAAAGATATATCAAAGCCTTCCATCTAGGAATTACACATAAATAATTTCAAAATGAATGTTTATATGTTGTGATATACCTAAAGAACTTAAATAATACACCTTCTATTAATGTTCACAATAATATATACATATTCACTTTAGACTTATGACAGAAATGCCAATGTATTTATATTATAATTTTAATTTGTTAGAAATTACACATAGGTTTTTTGTCTTTAGAAGTGCAAGGTCCAACTGTACCTACAGTTCAGCTGCTAAACTATGGTTTCCAATAATTTGTGATGTTTGTGTGAGAATTTTCCTAATTAATCGTTACCTTTTGCTTATGCATTTTAAATATGCAATATAATTAATGTTACAATAGGCTTATATTTAGAAATATTGTTTATTTTCAGATCTTTTATATCACAGAATTGAAAGTTTTGTAGAGCACAATGCAGAACTTGACACCAATGTTAGGTCAAATTCCTGGGATACATCCCTTTGTCTCTTCAGATTTTTCTGATGATACATTTGTTGGTCTGGAGTGCCCAGTTGTTTCAATCGTCACAGGACATCCCATGTAAGGTTTTGTAAATGGAATGTATTTTTAAAAAAAGTTAGTTTCACATGCTTTAATCATTAAACCAAACCTATAAGCCAAATGTAGTACCTGTATACATGGCTTTGTTGGTGTCACTTGTACTGTTTCGCACTGATGTTATATTCATATTAAACAAAGAATCAGCACTATGACTTCATTTGAGTTTCTGAAGAAATATGTCTCAGATTTCACTGAACATCATACAAGTCATTTACAGTTTTATTTGTATCTCTTTGTTTCTGCTTTTGAAAAAGATTCACAAAGATGCTGATCATTAAAGTGACTGGGCTGTTCCTCTGTGGGTGTTATCACAATCCTCACTGTGGGTCTAACACCAGTTGTGACAAAAACAAACTGATCTGTGGCTTTCAATGCACAGTTACATTAAATTAACAAACGTGATGTTAATTTTACTGGGCATATCTATGCTTTATTTGGTTACCAATATATAATTTACACTGTTTGGAAATTAAGAAGCAAATTTGTATTTAAATAGGCAACGTTCCACGTCGAGGATGTGTAAAGATAAGCTAAACTGTTTTTCACATTTAACATGTTTTTAAATTATTGCTCCAGTTTAAAATGTAATCAGCCAATCAGAGCACAGCCTCGGTCTGGGTGAGGCGGAGCAGGTGGAGGCTGCGGGAAGCTGCGCTGGATGAGCAGGGCTCTTATTAGTTGGGCTCAGTGGATGGGTAAGCGCTGGTAAACTGCTTTTGAAAACGTTATATGATGGTGGACTAGTAAATAAGTAGCACAGAGTTCAGAACATGTTGTCCTAATGCAAATGGCGATAAAAGAACATAGTTAAGCTACAATTGTGAATGTTAGATAATTAGCTAGCTAACCACAGCCAACATTAGTTAGCTAGCTAACCACTGCGAACTTAGGTTTGCTAATTAACTAGCTAACTAGCTAGTGAGATAACCTAGATAGCAAGCTAACAGGGGCTGTGCAGTGCAGTGCAGAGCTTCATTAGATTCAATTCTCAGTGTCTTTTGGTTTTAAGTAGTGTTGTTTCGAACTTAAAAACTTTCGAACTTCTCTTTCGATCAAACATGAAATTCTAAGATCTAAAACACATTATAACTGTGCAAAATGGACTAACATATTGTTTTCATTATTTCTTAAGTGTTTGGGTTAATTTGTGCTTTGTAAAGCCTGTTTTTGTTGAATTCAGGCTATGTATGTGATGAATATAGCAGTTCCATTGAGCAATACATGATTTAAAAGTACTGTTTATGTACAAAAATAGCAAGATAAATGATGTATATATTTTTATGTGTATATATTGTGTGGGGTAATTTACGACAGCACGACAGCAAAACTCTGATGTGAGAAATCCCAATACATGAAATGATGACCAATGAGTCAGAGCTTAGAATTTAAAATATATTAAAGTTTACTAGAAGAATATTTTCAGCATTACAGATATATATATATATATATATATATATATATATATATATATAAAAGGAACACAAATTAATAAATATATATTAGAAAAGAGTAAAATTACATCAACGAGTCAACACACAGTGTAATAAAATCTCGATAGATCAACACATTTACAACCCAGAGAGAGAGAGAGGGAGAGACAAAAGAAAGAGAGAGAGAGAGAGAGAGAGAAACTAAAGCCATTCGAGGGACAGAGAGAACCCCTCAGACTTCATCCAAGCAGTTATACATTTATGCAAATGACATGTGATTAGACAGAACTTATCAATATGATTACGTCTGGACAGTCCAGTTAACAGCTTGTTGTCCAGTTCCAACGACATGATCAGCTCCAGCCTGTCTGAGCAACAGGTTCTTATCATAGTGTTGTTCAGCTGTGTGTCCTTCATGAACACAGCAGACAGTCCTTGTGTTTCTAACAGTCCTTAAGTGTCCTAAAGTCTGTAAGAAGATGAAACGGAGGAAAAGAGTGGATGGAAATATCTTCTGGCCTGTGTGCGACTTTACGGCGTGTAGAACAGGCAAGCGCTGGCTATCTGAGGAGAGCTTCCCAGCACTTCACTCAGATAGCTTGTTGTCTCCTAGTTCATATGCACTGGTCCCAGAACAGCAGAACAGAGGTGAAGCTTCTTTGCAACTCAGGGTCACGTTCTCTTCACAGCTCTCATTGTTGATGAAAACACTCTGACCTTCTTGATTCCTGAAAAAGTACAAACAACCTCCAAAGCCTTGTCATTGTGACAGTTAAAAAGAGATCATAAGGTCATTAAGTGAATTATGAAATATATATAAATGTATAAAAAATTTAAGAATAAGTGTGTGAAGGTGTGGTTATCTCCAATCACGCCCTTCAATTGTATACTCCAAAACAAGAAACAGTTTAACTTTCCTTGGTAAAATCATACACATTTCCCCAATAGTCACAATATTAGAGACTAATGAAAACTTTTTAATATTAAAATATGTAATAATATATTGTAATAAAAATTTAATATGTTTCAACAAATCTTTTTGACCATGAAGAATAAAAGCCGAACACACCTCAAAAGAAAAGGAAAGGTTCAGTTTTATTTGTAATTTCTAGTTAATAGGTATTGTTGTGTACACATGCAGAGTTTTGCTGAAATAGTGCAAAAATATTGAAGAATTTCAAAAAGGGTCACAATATTATCTGAATGTTACGTAACCTGAGCTTTCATATTGGTTAGCTAGCTGTGTAAATGTGTCTGTTAATTGCCATGAGCAGCAAGTGGATCAGTACTTACAGTCAAGTGTCCCAAAGACTGCAACACACTGCTTCTAGCAGTGTTGTAAAAGTATATATACTGTTTTCTCTGCTTAGACATAAAGTATCCAATACCTTTATGTTTTGTTGTAAGATAACTTTTTCTGTGCTCTATTGGTTTAGCCTCTTCAGATGACGGCTTCAGCACCTGAACGCAAGTCCTCACATACAGCAGAGCCTACAAGAAAGGAATTTTTATGCCTTAATGATTTACCTCATAATTAAATGTATGTACATCAACTTGACAGTTTTTTTGATACACCTTGGACCTTTGAAGCCTGTTCTGTTTAGAACTCAAACATCACACTCAGAATCAAAAAGCACAACTACTGCACTTTGTAACCTTGTTGTAACCTTCATCTGGTCACTGGTTGGTCATCAATGATCCCTAATTACATCGCCTTTTTGCTCAGGCATACATTGCGGTTCCCCTACATTATAGATCAGCTGTATGATTACATATTGTAGACTATTACTGTCATTACTGCACAAAAATTAAATTGACTTGTTAGTGATATCAGCAGAACACTTTCCATTTCTGTGATTGTGGGTGTTGTTAAGTTTAACATTTATGTTTTTTTGCACTAAGGGGGCACAGCAAATTTGCCAGTGTTAAATTAACATGTAAATCAAGTTATATTTAAAACTGACATTGCATCACTGTGATTACTTAGATCACAAGGTGCTGGTTTCTTAGTAGTCCCCGGAATTCAGAGCTCTGCAGGAGGAAGAGCTTTCTCTTATAAAACACCTCAACTCTGGAATAACCTTCCTAAGTGTGTTTGCGACTCGGACACTATCTCAATCTTTAAGTCTAGACTAAAATTTCCCTTTAGATGAGACTGCAGATCTAAGGGTTCATGCATGGGCGCAGATGGCACTATAGTGACCTCATCCGAAATCTAGCATCTACAAGCATAAACGTTGGGGTTTTAATTTAATTAACTGTACGTTTGTGGAGTTCTGTGTTCCACAATGCCCTCGTTTTTAAACTAGGAAGCGTTCAGTTCAGAGGTTACATTGTTCGGAGCTCCGTGTTCCAGTTCCAATGTAAATTTAATGCACCTTCTCAAGTCCGGGGTTCTAAGGAGCTGGTAACTGCCTGTAGACTACAGACACAGGCAGTTACCAGCTCCTTACGGTACGTGTCCACTGGCGCTTTTTTTCAACGCAATCCGCTGCGCTGGATCTCCTTGCTCGTTTTTGAATTAAAATGAAGCAAGAGAAGTAGACATAAGTCATAAGTTTAATATTTTTATTTTTTTTTACCAACCTCACTGTAACCTATAGCTCTATAAATCCATATTCTGCCGCTTTCAGCTTCTCTTCTGTGGTTGAAAGGCGCCTGTTCTGTGTGTGTGTAAGAGGCTTGTGTGTGTGTGTGAAGACGCAGCCTGCTCTTCCCTCATTGGCTGGACGCAGCCTGCTTTTCCCTGATTGGCTGGACACAGTGCGGCGGCCGAATTTATTTGAATAAAGTTGAGCCGGAGGGCGGAGCTGCGTTAAACGCAACGCAACCCGGCATGCTCCGAGGCATGCAGCGGCTCTTCTCCATTGATTTTATGTATGATGTTATTATGATGTTATTTTAGTAAGCAGTCGCTGTTAACTGAAATTATAAGATGTAAAATGTTAACATTGTCTTCCTGGTCTTGCCTAGGCTGTAGCAATGAAGAAACAAAAAACAATAACACATAACAATATTCTAAAGTTTATTGCAGCATATATATATATATATATATATATATATATATACATATATATATATATATATATATATATATATATATATATATGATTTTACAGCTTGGTCCGCCCCAGTTCAAAATTTCCATCTGCGCATCTGGGTTCATGGACATAGGGAATTGTGGTAAACTGAATGCTGGTGCTGATCTTTATCTTTAGTTTGTGGACAGTGGAGTTGGTGGATGCCAGTGTTTCAGGATGCCTCCATGTTTATGTTACTTTCTGGCTCTCTGCCTTTAGTTAGGCTGTTTTACTCAGATCTGTTGAAGTTAATAGCCACAGTCTGATAATGGTTTTACATTCTCATAAATCCAGTCAAAACTAATTCCATCTCTCTGCCTTTTATTTTTTACTTCTGTTTATCCTATACTCAATGCAAAATATGAGTTTCTGTATACCTTTTTAATTTGGTGAGGTAGATTGCTCAGACTCTTGCAAAAGCAATTATGTTAGAACATACTTCATTACTACGTTTATTGTTACATTAAAATGTTTGTTGTTTTAAAGAGTCAAATAGATGCTGAAAGGGAAGAGAGCATTGGTCAGCCTCTGAAAAGAAATCTGTGCATATTGAGGACATAGTTTCAGCACTTAAGGGTATGTATCATACCGGAGTATGTATTATTTGTTTCTCAACAAAAAATAAGTTATGTGACTTCCCACAAATTATTTAATCATATTTTTCTTACATAGAGGTAACAGATGGTTTCTTACATAGAGGTATCAGATGGAAGGTGGTTGTGTCAGCGGTGAAGGTTCCTCATCTCTCACCGGCACCCGCATGCTCTACATCATCCAGTGATCTTCAGCCTGCTATATCAGTTAAATAGTAAGGGCAGAGGCAGTATGCATTGGAAATATGTTATACTTTGAGAAATCATGTTTGCCACCTGGTGTGTCAAAGTAACATTTATGTGAATGGCTGGACCCAAGTTTTACCAGCAGAGCACAGGCCAAAGCATCACACTGCAATTTATACGGCTCTATGTACCTTTGGGGAAAAAAGAAATACTGAACAATTTCAAATAAACAAACAGTTAAATATATTAAAGGCTAATTTATCCAAATAAAAATCACATCAACTTAATTTTAACAAAAAGTGCAGTGTGCAGCTATAGTGACTAAAAAACAGCATGCAGGCTGACTACATACATTGTGCTGTTAAAAAAAGATTATAAAGAAGAAGTAACCCTGCAGCCAGGGTCCATGCTAAAACTAGAGCATTTGACCATATTAGTCCAGTTCTATCAGAACTGCACTAGTTTGCAGTCAAAGTATATAAAATTGTCCTGTTAAAGTATACAGTCCTACGGGAGGGAGGGATTAAAAAAGGGTATGGGAATGTTTGTGTCCTGTATGTGCCAAAAATCTTTAATAAAACAGACTTTGATTTTAAAAAAAAGTATACAGCCCTACATTGGTTCTTGTGAGACCTTATCTCCTATTATAAAACACTGTGGTTATTTCGATCACAAGGTGCTTCTTTTTAATAGTTCCCAAAATTCAGAACTCTGCAGGAAAAAAAGCAAATTTGTTATGAACTTAAACACTGTCTCATTCGTTAAGTCTAGTTTTTTTACTTGCTTGTTTGGTCTAGCTTTTGGTAATAATTTTTCTTTTTTCCAATAGGCTGCAGATCCAGGGCTTTAAGCAGATGTCTCATTTTTTTTTGGTGCTGTTGGTGCTGTTGTTTATCCACTGCACTCAGTCACTCAGGTTTGTGGACGCTGGAGTTGGTGGATGCCGTTGTTTTAGGGTGCCTCCGTGTTTGTTACTTTCTGTCTCTCTTTAGCTTCAGCCTTTAGCTAGGCTGTTTTACTCAGATCTGCTGAAGTGTTTGGCCACAGTCTGATAATGATTGATATTCTCTGTTTTACATAAATCCAGTCAAATTCCATCTCTCTGCCTTACTCTGAGTTACTGACTGCCCACCTGTCTGACCAGATACCGATGTATGTTGGACCTTCAAGATCTCATGGCCCTCTTTGACCAGACTGATGGAAGTTTCTGGAAGTCAGCCTTCCCCATCACCCAACACAGTTTAGCTGCCCATCATCCAGTTTATTCACCTGCCTTGGACTAGATGGTCACTCTCCACTACTGATGGCATCGAAGTTTACATGAACTCTAAATGCATTCATTACTCCTTTTGCTATAGATATGGATATACTAGAAATACGAAATCTGCCCATATTTTACATCATGGTTTTATTTCTAAAGCTTAAACAAAATATTAAATCAACATGTAAATCAATTTACATTTAAAACTCACATTGCTAATTTAACACTGACAAATTTACTGTGTGTTTGCACTGTATATTTTTATTCTTTAATCCTGTTTATCCTACTCACAATGCAAAATATGAGTTCCTGTATATCTTTTTCATTTGGTGTGGAAGCTCTTGCAAATGCATTTATGGTAAAACAAAATTCATTACTACTTTTGTTGTAACTTATTGTAACTTGTAAATTAGAATTTTTGTTGTGTTAAACACTCTGATAGATGTTGAAAGTGAAGAGAGCTTTGTGCAGCTTCCGAAAATGAAACCTGTGCTCATTGAGGACATAGTGTTGTTTATAGCCTGTGCAAATAAATTTGATTTGGTTTGATTTGAAATGCCTTAAACATATTATGCCTGTGGAAAATGCAGTAACATATTGTTTTCAACATTTTTGGTTTGGGTTCCTTTCTGTGTTGAATGTAATAAACTGCATCAAGTGTTGTTTTGAACTGAAAACATAAATGATTTTTTAAGACCTTAAAATATATTATAACTGTGTAAAATTCACTAACATCTCGTTTTTATAATTTCTTAAGTTTTCATTTGTGTTTTGTAGTAAACTTTTTTCGCTGGTTTGGCTGGGAAAAGCGTTTTGCATCCAGATTTCAGATTCTCTCTCTCTCCTTATTTCTTACGTTGTTCTGTTACTTTGTGTGTTAAATTTAGTAAAGGCTGTTTTTGCTGAAAAAAAGCGTTTTCCGCAAAGTTTTGAGCTTCTCTCTCACTCACTAGAGCGATGAACTGCTTTAAGTGTGGTTTCGAACTGAAAACTTCTCTTTCGATCAGTTTCTAAGATCTAAAAGATATTATTACTGGATAAAATGCACTAACATATCGTTTTCATCTTTTCTTACGTTTTGGGTTAAGTTGTGCTTTGAAATTTCGGCTGAGAAAAGTGTTTTGCACTCAGTTTTGTGCTCCTCTCTCACTCCTCAGAGCGATAAACTGCTTTAAGTGTTGTTTCGAACTGAAAACTTCTTTTGCGATCAGAAATGAGTTTCTAAGATCTAAAACGTATTGTAACTGTAAAGAATGCACTAACATCAGGTTTTCATCTTTTCTTACGTTTTTCTTTAATTTGTGCTTTGAACATAGTAAAAGCCGTTTTTCGCCGGTTTAGGCTGAGAAAATTCTCTCTCACTCCTCAGAGCGATAAACTGCTTTAAGTGTTGTTTCGAACTAAAAACTTCTCTTTCGATCAGAAATGAGTTTCTAAGATCTAAAACGTATTGTAACTGTAAAATATGCACTAACATCAGGTTTTCAACCTTTTCTTACGTTTTTGGTTAATTTGTGCTTTGAACGTAGTAAAAGCCGTTTTTCGCCGGTTTAGGCTGAGAAAATTCTTTTGCAGTGAGGTTTGAGCTTCCCTCTCACTCCTCAGAGCGATAAACTGCTTTAAGTGTTGTTTCGAACTAAAAACTTCTCTTTCGATCAGAAATGAGTTTTTCGCCGGTTTAGGCTGAGAAAATTCTTTTGCACACAGTTTTGAGGTTCTCTCTCACTCCTCAGAGCGATAAACTGCTTTAAGTGTTGTTTCGAACTAAAAACTTCTCTTTCGATCAGAAATGAGTTTCTAAGGTCTAAAACGTATTGTAACTGTAAAATATGCACTAACATCAGGTTTTCATCTTTTCTTACGTTTTTGGTTAATTTGTGCTTTGAACGTAGTAACGTTTTTGGTTAATTTGTGCTTTGAACGTAGTAAAAGCCGTTTTTCGCCGGTTTAGGCTGAGAAAATTCTTTTGCAGTGAGGTTTGAGCTTCCCTCTCACTCCTCAGAGCGATAAACTTCTCTTTCGATCAGAAATGAGTTTTTCGCCGAATTAGGCTGAGAAATGTGTTTTGCACACAGTTTTGAGCTTCTCTCTCACTCCTAAGAGCGATAAACTGCTTTAAGTGTTGTTTCGAACTGAAAACTTCTCTTTCGATCAGAAATGAGTTTTTCGCCGAATTAGGCTGAGAAATGTGTTTTGCACACAGTTTTGAGCTTCTCTCTCACTCCTCAGAGCGATAAACTGCTTTAAGTGTTGTTTCGAACTAAAAACTTCTCTTTCGATCAGAAATGAGTTTCTAAGATCTAAAACGTATTGTAACTGCAAAATATGCACTAACATCAGGTTTTCAACCTTTTCTTACGTTTTTGGTTAATTTGTGCTTTGAACGTAGTAAAAGCCGTTTTTCGCCGGTTTAGGCTGAGAAAATTCTCTCTCACTCCTCAGAGCGATAAACTGCTTTAAGTGTTGTTTCGAACTAAAAACTTCTCTTTCGATCAGAAATGAGTTTCTAAGATCTAAAACGTATTGTAACTGTAAAATATGCACTAACATCAGGTTTTCATCTTTTCTTACGTTTTTGGTTAATTTGTGCTTTGAACGTAGTAAAAGCCGTTTCTCGCCGGTTTAGGCTGAGAAAATTCTTTTGCAGTGAGGTTTGAGCTTCCCTCTCACTCCTCAGAGCGATAAACTTCTCTTTCGATCAGAAATGAGTTTTTCGCCGAATTAGGCTGAGAAATGTGTTTTGCACACAGTTTTGAGCTTCTCTCTCACTCCTCAGAGCGATAAACTGCTTTAAGTGTTGTTTCGAACTGAAAACTTCTCTTTCGATCAGAAATGAGTTTTTCGCCGAATTACGATGAGAAATGTGTTTTGCACACAGTTTTGAGCTTCTCTCTCACTCCTCAGAGCGATAAACTGCTTTAAGTGTTGTTTCGAACTAAAAACTTCTCTTTCGATCAGAAATGAGTTTTTCGCCGAATTAGGCTGAGAAATGTGTTTTGCACACAGTTTTGAGCTTCTCTCTCACTCCTCAGAGCGATAAACTGCTTTAAGTGTTGTTTCGAACTGAAAACTTCTCTTTCGATCAGAAATGAGTTTCTAAGATCTAAAACGTATTGTAACTGTAAAATATGCACTAACATCAGGTTTTCATCTTTTCTTACGTTTTTGGTTAATTTGTGCTTTGAACGTAGTAAAAGCCGTTTTTCGCCGGTTTAGGCTGAGAAAATTCTTTTGCAGTGAGGTTTGAGCTTCCCTCTCACTCCTCAGAGCGATAAACTTCTCTTTCGATCAGAAATGAGTTTTTCGCCGAATTAGGCTGAGAAATGTGTTTTGCACACAGTTTTGAGCTTCTCTCTCACTCCTCAGAGCGATAAACTGCTTTAAGTGTTGTTTCGAACTGAAAACTTCTCTTTCGATCAGAAATGAGTTTCTCGCCGAATTACGATGAGAAATGTGTTTTGCACACAGTTTTGAGCTTCTCTCTCACTCCTCAGAGCGATAAACTGCTTTAAGTGTTGTTTCGAACTGAAAACTTCTCTTTCGATCAGAAATGAGTTTCTAAGATCTAAAACGTATTGTAACTGTAAAACATGCACTAACATCAGGTTTTCATCTTTTCTTACGTTTTTGGTTAATTTGTGCTTTGAACGTAGTAAAAGCCGTTTTTCGCCGGTTTAGGCTGAGAAAATTCTTTTGCAGTGAGGTTTGAGCTTCCCTCTCACTCCTCAGAGCGATAAACTGCTTTAAGTGTTGTTTCGAACTGAAAACTTCTCTTTCGATCAGAAATGAGTTTTTCGCCGAATTAGGCTGAGAAATGTGTTTTGCACACAGTTTTGAGCTTCTCTCTCACTCCTCAGAGCGATAAACTGCTTTAAGTGTTGTTTCGAACTAAAAACTTCTCTTTCGATCAGAAATGAGTTTCTAAGATCTAAAACGTATTGTAACTGTAAATATGCACTAACATCAGGTTTTCAACCTTTTCTTACGTTTTTGGTTAATTTCTGCTTTGAACGTAGTAAAAGCCGTTTTTCGCCGAATTAGGCTGAGAAATGTGTTTTGCACACAGTTTTGAGCTTCTCTCTCACTCCTCAGAGCGATAAACTGCTTTAAGTGTTGTTTCGAACTAAAAACTTCTCTTTCGATCAGAAATGAGTTTCTAAGATCTAAAACGTATTGTAACTGCAAAATATGCACTAACATCAGGTTTTCAACCTTTTCTTACGTTTTTGGTTAATTTGTGCTTTGAACGTAGTAAAAGCCGTTTTTCGCCGGTTTAGGCTGAGAAAATTCTTTTGCAGTGAGGTTTGAGCTTCCCTCTCACTCCTCAGAGCGATAAACTTCTCTTTCGATCAGAAATGAGTTTTTCGCCGAATTAGGCTGAGAAATGTGTTTTGCACACAGTTTTGAGCTTCTCTCTCACTCCTCAGAGCGATAAACTGCTTTAAGTGTTGTTTCGAACTGAAAACTTCTCTTTCGATCAGAAATGAGTTTCTAAGATCTAAAACGTATTGTAACTGTAAAATATGCACTAACATCAGGTTTTCAACCTTTTCTTACGTTTTTGGTTAATTTCTGCTTTGAACGTAGTAAAAGCCGTTTTTCGCCGAATTAGGCTGAGAAATGTGTTTTGCACACAGTTTTGAGCTTCTCTCTCACTCCTAAGAGCGATAAACTGCTTTAAGTGTTGTTTCGAACTGAAAACTTCTCTTTCGATCAGAAATGAGTTTCTAAGATCTAAAACGTATTGTAACTGTAAAACATGCACTAACATCAGGTTTTCATCTTTTCTTACGTTTTTGGTTAATTTGTGCTTTGAACGTAGTAAAAGCCGTTTTTCGCCGGTTTAGGCTGAGAAAATTCTTTTGCAGTGAGGTTTGAGCTTCCCTCTCACTCCTCAGAGCGATAAACTTCTCTTTCGATCAGAAATGAGTTTTTCGCCGAATTAGGCTGAGAAATGTGTTTTGCACACAGTTTTGAGCTTCTCTCTCACTCCTCAGAGCGATAAACTGCTTTAAGTGTTGTTTCGAACTAAAAACTTCTCTTTCGATCAGAAATGAGTTTCTAAGATCTAAAACGTATTGTAACTGTAAAATATGCACTAACATCAGGTTTTCATCTTTTCTTACGTTTTTGGTTAATTTGTGCTTTGAACGTAGTAAAAGCCGTTTTTCGCCGGTTTAGGCTGAGAAAATTCTTTTGCAGTGAGGTTTGAGCTTCCCTCTCACTCCTCAGAGCGATAAACTTCTCTTTCGATCAGAAATGAGTTTTTCGCCGAATTAGGCTGAGAAATGTGTTTTGCACACAGTTTTGAGCTTCTCTCTCACTCCTCAGAGCGATAAACTGCTTTAAGTGTTGTTTCGAACTAAAAACTTCTCTTTCGATCAGAAATGAGTTTCTAAGATCTAAAACGTATTGTAACTGTAAAATATGCACTAACATCAGGTTTTCATCTTTTCTTACGTTTTTGGTTAATTTGTGCTTTGAACGTAGTAAAAGCCGTTTCTCGCCGGTTTAGGCTGAGAAAATTCTTTTGCAGTGAGGTTTGAGCTTCCCTCTCACTCCTCAGAGCGATAAACTTCTCTTTCGATCAGAAATGAGTTTTTCGCCGAATTAGGCTGAGAAATGTGTTTTGCACACAGTTTTGAGCTTCTCTCTCACTCCTCAGAGCGATAAAACTGCTTTAAGTGTTGTTTCGAACTGAAAACTTCTCTTTCGATCAGAAATGAGTTTTTCGCCGAATTAGGCTGAGAAATGTGTTTTGCACACAGTTTTGAGCTTCTCTCTCACTCCTAAGAGCGATAAACTGCTTTAAGTGTTGTTTCGAACTGAAAACTTCTCTTTCGATCAGAAATGAGTTTCTAAGATCTAAAACGTATTGTCACTGCAAAATATGCACTAACATCAGGTTTTCAACCTTTTCTTTCGTTTTTGGTTAATTTGTGCTTTGAACGTAGTAAAAGCCGTTTTTCGCCGGTTTAGGCTGAGAAAATTCTTTTGCAGTGAGGTTTGAGCTTCCCTCTCACTCCTCAGAGCGATAAACTGCTTTAAGTGTTGTTTCGAACTAAAAACTTCTCTTTCGATCAGAAATGAGTTTCTAAGATCTAAAACGTATTGTAACTGTAAAATATGCACTAACATCAGGTTTTCAACCTTTTCTTACGTTTTTGGTTAATTTGTGCTTTGAACGTAGTAAAAGCCGTTTTTCGCCGGTTTAGGCTGAGAAAATTCTCTCTCACTCCTCAGAGCGATAAACTGCTTTAAGTGTTGTTTCGAAACGGACAACTTCTCTTTCGATCAGAAATGAGTTTCTAAGATCTAAAACGTATTGTAACTGTAAAAAATGCACTAGCGTAACGTTTTTATCTTTTCTTACGTTTTTGGGTTAATTTGTGCTTTGAACGTAGTAAAGGCTGTTTATCGCCGGTTAAGGCTGAGAAAAGTCTTTTGCAGTCAGGTTTGAGCTTCTCTCTCACTCCTCAGAGCGATAAACTGCTTTAAGTGTTGTTTAGAACTGAAAGCTTCTCTTGCGATCAGAAATGAGTTTCTAAGATCTAAAAAGTATTATAACTGTGTAAACTGCACTAGCATCACTTTTTTATTAATTCAGTAAAGGCTTTTGTCGCCGGTTTAGGCTGAGAAAAGCGTTTTGCACCCAGGTTTGAGCTTCTCTCTTACTCCTTAAAGCAACAAACTGCTTTAAATGTTGTTTCGAACTGAAAACTAATTAAGTTTTATTTATTTGAACCCATCTAATTCAATAGTTTATTGGGTTTTTTTTATATATCATCTTTTTTCATTTCTTTGAAACGTGGGCACAACAAACTGATGCACAATAATAAACATCTGCAATACTACCACCTGGTAAATCAGGTGGTGAAAGAATCACAGTATCTTGGGATCCAGATGAGCAACTGTCACATTGAGGATAAATGGCACTTTCTTTTTGGGCAGGAGCTGTCCAGATTAGTCAAGGTCAAGGTGACCATAGGGGATTCAAAAAACTTAAGTGTGTCTTTGGCCTTGACATCACCTACTAAATTCAGAGAAAAATACTCTTTAAAATCAGCATCTTTAAAATGCAAAGTGAAATTACCCTCAATTTGAAATGTCTGTTGCACAAGAGAATAAAGTGTGTCCACAGTACCAGGGATACCAGAATGTCTACGAATGTCATGTTCTTGAAGTATGATCCAAAGTTTAGCAGGCTGAGACATCGTAACATCAAACTGAAAAGACATAACAGATTGAGAGTACATCAAAATGTACTCTTACTAAGAAGTATTTAACAAAAATGTCCCAAGAAAGAGTAAAACCAAAGAAAGTTTTGTGTGTGTGGAAAAAAAAAATCACTAAAAGTAATTGCTGAATCAACATCCTTCATTAGAGATCATGTTCTCTAATCTTTCTAAATAGATAGTACGATCTGGCTGCGTTCAGATCAAGATGTACCAGTAAAGAAAAACAGCCTTGGTCGGCGGCAAAAAGCAGATCGTTTGTTGTTTTAACCAAAGCTGTCTCAGTGCTATGATGAGGCCTAAATACAGATTGGAATGAATTTTTTTCTGGCCTCACGAACAGAATGAATTGGAGGTGCGAGGGGGGAGTGTGTTGATATGCAGAATGCATTCAATAGCAGTTCCAAATATGACCACTAGGTGGACCTAGGAGATAATAATTATATTAAGGTCAACTACAGAGATAGTGGAGTAGAACAAGGGACGTAGGAACTGTAGGAAGATGTTTCATGTTCAATAAAGTAGAGCACAAGCTCATTTGTTGATTCTACAATGTTTATTGACTGAGTTCATAAACAACACAGGGAGGACAGCTGAACGCACACCGAGGACGCTCTCCGGCAGAGAGGACTCTAGACGAGGAAGTCTCACAGAATAAGGGGTAGTGGGTAGTACCGCGGGGTTGAGGCATGACTGATCATCCCTCCGCTCGCAATCCACACTTCATCAGTGAACAAGGTGGTGAGTGACAGATTTTGATTTGTTGGTCATATTTGTTTGTTTAGTCCCTCCATCTACCCTTAGGCACTCCACCCGGGACAAGTTGTAGTTACATGACACTGTAACGATTACGTGTAAGTCGAGGCTAGGTGCCCGACGGCGTGATAAAAAAAGACTAGCCTGGTCATAGTGAGGCCTCTATTAAAAGACGTTTTTTTAGAGGAATAGAACCGGAATGTGGGGAAGAGTGTCAATCCATTCAGAAGAATATTGATAGTGACAGGGACGAGGGAGGTGAGTATTTGTTTCGGGACTAAATTTCTGAGGACAAAGGCCAAACGAGAGAACCCAAAATGGGATATCAATTAGCAAAAAAAGAGTTTTATACAACCCTAAGGTGCACAGTGCAGCATTGTTTAACCAGATAAGTGGGATTATGGGACTAATAATGTAATGTATGGATTAAATCTTCCTGTTGTTTTCCATCAGGGAATCTACAAGGGGCGAGATGATAGGTCATTTTAATGTAGTGTCTCAGTCACAGTCAGTTCTGACCTTGGCGCTGCCCAACCGAGAAGGAGACAGCCAGAAGACGGAGCCCAGGGGGAAGGAGCAGCAGCGGCCACCACCGCAGCCACCCAGCAGCCTCTAGCCTACCTGACCCCCAACAAATTGGATAAAGAAAGTTTGGAGAACTTAAGGACTGGGAAACGAGAAAAAAGCGGGCACCACGTTTAAGCCATGTTGATGATGGTAGAGCAAGTGGCAAACCTCTCCACCAACACACTGCACAGAGGTGGAAGAGGGAGAGGCAGAGGAAGGGGTTGAGGCAGGGGCAAGGGCAGAGGAACTGGGAGAGTCGGATTTGCTGGCAACAGGCCAGTTTTCAAGCCAGATTTTGCTGTGGAGATGTGGGGAGGATGCACCGTTCTAAATTGGGGTAAAAAAGTATTTTAACTAGAAGGGGTATAACTGCAGTAAAGAAGTAAAAGAGAAAGAGTTAAAGTAAAAATTGAAGAATAAAGAGAAGAATAAAGAGAAGAGTAAAAAAAGAGAAACAGGAATGACGTCAAAAGAAGAAGGAAAAAAAAATACAGTAACTAGTAACAAGTATTGTACGGCATGCGCGAAATATAGTCTTCAGGATGGCGTAAGACTATACGTGACTTTCTATAAGACGTGTCCACAAACCCGGCTTTAGCGTGCATTATCTATGTGAAAGTTGACTGAAAAAGGTATTTATGTGTTTTTAATGAAGAAGAAGAAGAAGAAGAAGAAGAAGAAGAAGAAGAAGAAGAAGAAGAAGAGGTTAAAAAAGCATGCAAAAGAGGAAAAAGTGTGAAAAGGCCTTAAAAGAGAATAGAGGAAGAAAACAATAGGAGTAAAAAAGTAATAGAGAAGAATACTGCAGTAAAAGAAGCTAGCAAAGACACAAGAAAATATGTTAAGAAAAGAGATAGGAAACTTGCAAGAAATTAAAAAAGTAGTCGACTTTCTTTCTTTGTGTGTGTAAAAACAGTGCTGGACACTGAGGCTCTCTGTCTGTGTGTGTGTAAGTGTGTGTGTGGCTGGACTGGAGAGTTTTTGTGTGTGCGTGTGTGAGTGATTGATGAGTTTTGGGGCTGCGCAAGGCTGTGTGTGTGTGTGTGGAATCTCTTTCTTTTGGTGAATACAGTGAGAGAGTGTAAAATGTGTTTCATTAACAAATATATGTATTATGTTTATGTGTTGATTACCAGTGATGGTATAGTTACTTTAAAAAAGTAATCCGATTACTGATTACTGATTACTCCTTTAAAAAGTAACTTAGTTACTTTATGGATTACTTGATTTTAAAAGTAACTAAGTTACTTTACAAGTTACTTTATTAGTTACTTTCAGCAGCTGCAGACACCACCTCCCGCCACCTTAACATAAAAATTATAACCAGTTTTGCCAATACTCCCTTTATTGGAAAATGCATTTTTAACAGCAACAATGTATCTCTATTAAGTTGAACTATTTCCTAATTTTCTTTTTATATAAAAATAAAAAAATTAACTTAACATATTTTTTAAAAATAAAATAAAATATGGTCTTTCTTGATTTTACTAAACATAAATACTTGTTTTTATAAAAAATATATAAAATAAAGAAAGTCTTTCTTGACCTGACATATTTAACACTGTAAAACTGAACATTAAACCTGTTGTTCTCTGCAGGGCAGCAAGGAGTGGTTTTATAAAACAGAACCGTGTATACGGTCTAGACCAGGGATCACACATTTGCAGACTGCGGTCCGGGTCCGGACCCAGACGTTGTCCAATACGGACCCATACCGGACCCAACTACTGAGAAGGATTTAATTCTGACAGTGTTCATTTAAAGCACCGGAACTTTTCTTGTCTTTACGGTATGTGCGCTCTGCGCCACAGTGAACTTCCAATCACGTGTGGTGTAAAATCTTTAAATGCTCTCCTCTGCCAATCAAATTTGTGGCAGACCGCTGCCCTGGCTAGTGAATTGGGACGGGGCCGCAAAAAAACGCCTTTATAAAGAGCCCGAGAACTGGCGAAAAACGAAAACGGGCGGAAACTAAAGACACGCCGAGCGCGAGAGAGAGAGACAGGGGAGAAAGCGAGACGTGTGTGATTGGGGAAGAGCGGAGGGGGAATGGGTAAGGGAGCGGTGTGTGTGTGTGTGTGTGTGGAGGAGATGAGGTGGAGAGAGAGAGAGTAACGCACAGTGACTTAAATAAGCAGTGTTGGGAGTAACGGCGTTAAAACTAACGGCGTTACTAACGCAATTACTTTTTTTCAGTAACGAGTAATCTAACTAATTACTCTGACTGTAACTATAACGCCGTTACCATTTCCGACACCCCGTTACTGCACGTTACTTTGGCCGCACTTTTTTTTACTTCGCTTTGCCCTAACCGATCCTCTGTCCGGTGAACTTGAGCTTCTGGCCGCTGTGCCTGTAGGTTTAGGTGGTTTGGCGTGGTGAAGTGAGGCACAATTGTGACGATTTGCGTGCTCTAATTAATTCAGTGATTGCCGTGGACAGCCCAAGTTCCGAATTAAGGACGTTAAACTCTTTTTAGCTGCTCCGGTTTTTGTGTGGTGCTGCTGCTTCCTCTTTTAGAGAAGGCTCCTATTAGCTCCTATTTTTTATTTTATATAAAGCTCTGATGTGATAATCACAATGTTGCTAAGTAACCAATTATTATTGTTCACTACAGCGAACGAAATAGCGAAAACTGAAAGTGAAAAAAAAACATTTGTGTTAACTGAATCTAATAAAAAAGGTAATTAAAAGGAAAAAACATAACTCGAACTGTATTTTGTGTTTATAAAACTAACTAAAACGAACTGAAATTACAGATAGAATACCCTCATTTTCGTGTTTAATTTATTTATAAGCGCTGTTGTACAGCGGAGTTGTACAGCGGGGTGTTGTGCCGAGCGCGCGGCACCTCGTGGTCCTTTAGTTCTTGTATAAAGCGCTCGCGCTAGCAAGCCCACCCTAAAAAACTTGCTGAACAGAAAAAATAAAAACAAAATAAAATTAAACTATAATAATAATGAAAAATGTAATCACGTAGCTCTGGGCGCACGTGAACGCCTCCGCGTTTGACTTGCAGCACTGTGTGTAGCTGTTCTTAAAAAAACATTTAATGACAGTTCATGGTTCAGGCTCGGGCAGAACGTGCACGGGCTCCGGCTGGGTCGGGTCGGATTTTTTGAGCCGGATCTAAGCTCTATTCCCCTTTGGTGTAGCTGTTATATTAATACCATTTTAACGGGCATTAAATTGTTGTTTTTGTCCATTATTTTGTTTTGTTTATATATACATATTTCCTTTGAGTGTGGCTTGGTTTGTTTAATTTCATCCCCAGACGCGTTTTTCATGTTTTTCAGTATTACAAGTTTTAGTAATTTTCTTTGGTTCTGTGGAGAATTTCGTTTTGTTTTTTTGAAATTCGTTAGACTATATTTTTGTCAACATTTTGGGTTTATTTTCGTTTGTTATTTTTCTAATAATAATTGTAAATGCATAATTGATTTTCTTTTTTTGACGGGCGAATAATAAAAAGTAACGTGATAGTTACTTTTACTGGTAACTAATTACTTTTATAGTGGAGTAACTCCGTTAGTAACTCAGTTACTTTTTTGGAGAAGTAAGGAGTAACTATAATTACTTTTTCAAAGTAACATGCCCAACACTGTAAATAAGTAACTTTAATCTGATTACTGGATCGGAAATAGTAACGCGTTAGATTACTCGTTGCTGAAAAAAAGGGTCAGATTAGAGTAGCGTTTCTAAATAAGTACTGACATCACTGTTGATTACTATACTTAATATGGCAGATCAGGCTAATCGTCGGAATTTAGGGGTTGAATTGTATTAATTTAGAGGAGAGCAATTGCAAATCTCCATTGTGATGACTTTTATTGGGAGAAAAAAATTTCACAGAGCCAGGTTACCAATTGTCTCAGTCAGGCTTTGAGATTACATGCCTTGTCTTTGATCTTGGCCTAGGGAGAGGCAAATGGAACAATGGATTTTTGTGAAGTACTGATAAAAGTCACCTTATTTTGATTAAACATTAAACAGCTTTGAAGACAAAATTATAATATATAGTGCCTGAATACTGTATATACTGAATATAGTGCCTGAAAGTTAGAGAATGAATGGTATATGTTATGTGTTTAGTTAGTTTTAAAACGGCCGATAATATATATATATATTACTGCATAGGTATAATAAAGAGTAAAAGTAGTGTTAATGCTATATTGAGGTATAGACTATAAGTGAGTGAATAAGGGTTTATAAATTCTCTGGTGTGTGTGTATTTTATATAGGAATCATGAGGTAATATTTATAAACCACTGAAAGATGAGCCGACTTATTTTTTTGTATAAATGTGGATGAGGTCAGAGACACAGTAACCAATACTTGAATATTGGAATGAGCTCTGTATCTTGTCATGATAAATAGATATTAAATAAATAATTAAATTTGGACGTATAAAGTGGTATTTTTAGTGCTTTCCCATCATAAACACACCACTGGAGAGTTTAATGATATGTTGAAATGGGTTGATTATGAGATAAATATGAAATATGGGTGTATATATTTTTTTGTGCTTGAGTAGAAGAAATAGTTGTATTATTATAATTGGGTACAGCTGGCTGAACGTATGTGCAGGCTTGTGTGTGCTTAAAATGAGGGTATGTCTGTGTGTACTTTGAGCTGTATACAGAGTGTTTGGACCTTCTGAGTTTGGTTGACATTGATTAATGCATTTGGGGTCACACTGGTGGTGTTTTTTTGTCTTAGGCTGTTTTACTTTGTGATATGGCTTTGTAGAAATGGTTGTGCTTCATGGTTTGGGTTTCATGGGTAATGTATGTGTCTCTAGAGATGTTTGGTAGATGAGGTTTAAAGCTTTCAACTTGAACTAATGTAAATTACTATGTCAAAGAACATATGGTCACGAGAGAAAAACAAGTGAAGGTGCTGCGGGATTTTGGTCTGGAATGTTTTTGTAGCCTGGTGATGGACTGGAGAGTAAAGTGCTGCTGGTTTAAACAGGATGTAATGAGATCTATGTGAAGTTTGGTTGATTGCTTGAGTCTGTCAGCTTATGTATGCTGTACATCAAACTGGGGTGACAGGTCATTAGGCAAACTGGTATAGCTATTAGAACATCCCTTAGGAAAACATAACATGAGCTCATACCAGATGGTTTATGGGTTTTGAACTTGGAAAGTAATCACTGTCTTGTGTTTCTTTTATCCATGTCTAATTGGGGATGTGAGAGAACCGAGAGGGAGTTTGGGGGGCCGTCCACAGGGGCTGCAGCAGACCTGAGCCGACGAACAGAAAAGCCTGAGGAAGCTTCAAAAACAACTCAGGGTACTGTTTCCTAATTCACAAACTCTATAAAAGATTCACACCTGCATTAGATTTTATAGACACATAAATTTGTGAATAGTACTCATGGTTAATGCAATCATTTATTTAATTTGTGGACTAGTACATATGCATTGGGTTTAGTTTTCACGATTGGCCTACAAATAATTAAGGGTAATCTCTCAGAAACTTTGCAACTGATTGAGTAATCAATATTTTTAGTGAACAAGTGATCTTACAGGAGTTTGTTAAGAAGAATTTTAATTAGGATCATAATATTTAAGCATTGTGAGTAATTATAATAGTTACACACATTTGATGTTTAGATTTCATAAGTGGTGGATAGTTTCTTGTTTTTGCTATGCTTATCATTGGTAAGGGGACTTACTGTGGGATAGAAGTGTGACACTAGTATATATTCTAACTTTCAGATTTTGATAAATTTATTTAGATTTTTGTTTATTAGGGAAAATTCAATACATGTTGTATAATTAAAACATGTATAATTAAAAAAAAAGGTCAATTAATTAATTATCTTAAGCATTTTATGTTACTGTATTGTAGACAATTAAAACAAAAAGAACCATAGGAATGTCAAACATGGAAACAAATGCTGCGAAACAGATTACTCCGATTGATGTGGTTAAAAAGAATAATCCATTAATTAAAGGCATTGCAAAAGTGTCCAAAAAGTGGAATCAAAGATGGCCTTCAATTGATCAGCCGTGGCCTCAGGAAGGGACTCTTAATCCAGATGTAATTAGTGTGATACGAGTACTGGTCTCTACATATAAAGCGGGGCAAAAGACAAGGAAGAAAGGTGAAAGGCGCAAGGAAAAGAGGAAAATGGAGCTTGGCATTCTTCAATTGTTTGACGCTGAGGGACAGAAAATGATTAAAGCAGCTAAGGAGAAGAGAGAGAAAGGTGTAGAAGAAATAGGACAACGTGCTAAAGTAATAGAAAAACAGATGACAGAAATCAATGTACCTTTTTCACATGTGGATCTGGTGAAGAAACTCCCACCTTATGAGAAGCAAGTGAACTTTGAGGAGATCTATCCTCAACTCCCAGTGATTAGTCAACAGGGTGATTACCACATCAAAAATGAAGATGATCAAGTGATAGAAGCAGGACGTGCAGAAACAACCATCAAGATGTATCCAAAGTCCAAGAAGAAAACCACACATCTGACAACAACAGGTGGACTAAGGATCAGAAGGACAAGAGATGAAGAAGAAGAGGAACAAAGTGATGTGGGAGAGAAAAGGGGTGGATACATTTCAGTAATCAGACGAATACTGGCTACTGCAGAAAGAAGATGAGATAAGACAAGAAAGAAGGAATACTCCACAGAAGTTGAAAGTTCTACTGAAAGTGAGCACGGTGACAGTGATGAAGATTCAGGAAGTAAAGATTTTCCCTATGAAAGTAGACGAAGGGCTATAAGTTAGAGGGCAAATGTGGAGAACATTGAGAAATATGTTTCCAACCAGTGAGAACTAAACTGGCAGAGGTGGTTGGTCTTGGAAGTATGGCAAAAGGCATCTACACGGATCATATTTCGCATCAAGTGGAATTGTATCGAAAGAGAGAACATGATCGAAAAGAACAAGATCAAGACATCCTAAGAAAGCTGAACCAAATACAATTGGTGGATTCCAAAACCAAAGAGAAAAAACAAGCTTTGGTGATACAGACGCAAGCTCCACAACCACAGCAGGTATTACAACCTCAATCAACACAGACACCAATTCAACCATCAATGGAGATTCCAGTCACTTCTTGGACACAACCATTTTATGGACAAGGCCAGACGTGGAGAGGAAGGAGCAGAGGAAACATGAATAGAGGTCGAGGAGGACGATTTGATCCGTATTTTCAACAATCTACAGAAGTGTGTTACAATTGTGGACAGTTAGGCCACTTTGCTCGTGAGTGCAACGGACCAGTAGGAAATTTCAGAGGAAATTTCAGAGGAAATCAAAGGGGAGGATTCAGAGGCCAAGCAAGAATATCAAGAGGACCGGTGAACCCGATGAGGGGCCCGGAACCAGGATTCTAGGGGTGCCCAGAAGACTCGAAAGGGGGGTGTCAGCTGGTAGCAATAGGATCGGAGAGTGATCCAACAATAGAGGTGAAAGTTAATGATCGACCATTGGAAGTTTTAGCAGATGGTGGAGCTGCTTTCACCTGTATTCGGTCTGAAGATGCTATACACCTCCCCATGTCTGGACAATGGATTTGGACGATCGGGTTTGAGGGAGTAAAACAGCTGATTCCTCTCACAGAACCAATTGAGCTCTGCTATAAACATCAAAAGACTAAAATACCAATTTTGGTATCAGAACATACACCCATTGCACTCCTAGGACGAGATGCCAGGCTGTCTGGTGGAAGTACCACATGATGTTGTCCATCAATTAATGATGACAGAAGAAGTAGGAGAGTCTGCAGTGTTTTGGATTGGAAATTTAAGTGCTGAACTTTTGGAGCCAGCCAGAGTGTGGGAGAAGTTCTTGACAGCAAACCTACCTGATGCAAAGCTTCCAGAGTATCCATTTCACTGTACTCTCAAATATTTCAAAGATGCTGCAAAATCAAATGCGGAAGACTGGCTGAGTCATCAACCTAAGGAAGTTCAACTTCAGTCAAGTTGTATCATTTTGGGACTACAAGATGCCGCTATGAAGATAGACGAAAATGACTATTTAAAGGAAGAATTTGACATTAAACACAGTGTCCCACATGTGACATTGTTGGTCTCTGAGGATTATGAGCAGAAACATCTTGGAGAAATGATGTCAGAAGCGGAGAAGGCTCTGTTCAAGCCTCCACAAGAGAATCCGACTATATGCAGGAGTGAAGATCAGCGATTTTTGAAAATCATAATTGCTGCACAAGGAAAAGGACAACCACAAACTGTGCGGATGACACATGAATCAATATGTAGTGCTGAAGTGGAAGCTGATTCTCTGAAGATGGAAATGTTATGACAAGTACCACAATCTCTCTGGTCTCAACATAGTACTGATATCGGACTTGTGAAATCAGCTCAACCGGTGAAAGTTGAACTTCGACCTGGAGTCAAACCTCCATGGAAGAACCAATACCCATTGCCAGAAGAAGCTGTTCAGGGGATTGGACCACAAATTGAAGGTCTTCTGAAAGCTGATGTTCTAAAGATAACACAGACTCCTCAGAGTAACACTCCTTTGTTACCTGTGAAGAAACCAGATGGTTCTTATCGCTTAGTACATGATCTGAGAGCAGTGAATGACGTAGTGGCTGATTTTCCAGCTGAAGTGCCAGATCCACATACTTTATTAGATCAGATTCCTTCAGACGCAACACATTTTACAGTGTTAGATTTATGTGGGGCATATTTTAGTGTTCCACTTAGTGTAGAAAGCCAAGGGTTGTTTGGATTTACATACAATGGACAGTTATATGAGTATAAAAGGTTACCACAGGGATTTAAACAGTCCTCACATTTTCAATAAAGTTTTGAAGGATGATTTGGCAGGATTAGAGTTGTCAATACAAAGTAAAGTGATTTATTATGTAGATGATATTGCTATTTGCAGTTCATCAAAAGAAATTTGTCATGAAGACTCGGTTAAGTTGTTAAAAATGCTAGAAGAAAAAGGTCACAAAGTCTCTCAGAAAAAGTTGCAATATTGTCAGGAGAAGGTAACTTATTTGGGTCAGACAATATCACATGGACATAGAAGTATTTCTGACAAACAGTGTGGGCCCTAAATTGGTAATCAATATATGCTATATTACCTTTATAATAATATATTTGTATAAAAAGTCTAGAGTTCACTAAGTTCTGTTAAAACAGGTGTCTGACCCTTTCTCTGAGGCCTGTACAGTCTGTACCAAGGCGTGAGGTGCTGGTCGAGGCGACCTTGGGCTTTGTCTGACTTCGGCTGAAAAAGCCCAGACGTTGCGCAAGATCAGCTTTCTCTCACGAGAAGAGTGCCCAAGTGAAGGAAAGGTGGAGCTTAGAGCCCCACCTTTCTCACCCAAATACTGTATAAAAGTGTGTGTATTCCTCTGTATTATCAGAAGACTGAAGCTTCCTGACTTCAAGAACAGTAAAAGATCAACTTAGAACTTCGGAAAGACTCGTCTTCTCCTTTCTTTAAACTTGAGGCACTCGTCTGTTTTTACCTTATTTCTTTTGAACTTAAAGCTTTTGTAGTGATGCATGACTAGATAAGTTCTAGAGCTCATTTTAGCTAGCCCAGGCTTCCCTTTCTGGGAGGCCTAGAAGAGTCGTGAAATAACCGCGACAACAGCTAGAAGCAATTCGTAAGGTTCCAAAGCCCAGGACAGTCAGGGAAATGATGACATTTTTGGGTATTACTGGGTATTCCTCAGCATGGATAGAGGATTATGCTAGGATAATGGCGCCGTTGAGGGCTATGATTAAAGACACAGGGAATGCCAAAGTCAAAGTCAAAGTCAAAGTGGTTTTTATTGTCATTTCAGCTATATACAGAGTACACAGTGAAACGAAACAACGTTCCTCCAGGGACCATGGTGCACATAAACACAGTGTAGACAGAACAATAGTGCAACAGTACAAAAGTGCAGACAGACAATACAACACAATACAGACAAAGAATAATAAATAACAAGACAGTGTGCAAATTATGCAGTGTGCAAAAAGTGTGCAAAAAAGACCAGTGAGGTAGTAATTACCTCTATTACACAGTGTGCAATAGAGTCCAGTGAGGTAGTAGGGTTTTTAGTGCTTTCCATTTTCTGGGGTAAGTGGGGTAAGAGTGTGTGTGCATGTACAGAAAAACCATCAGTTCAGTCTCTGCAGTTGAGGAGTCTGATGGCTTGGGGGTAGAAGCTGTTGCAGAATCTGGTCGTGCTGGACCGGATGCTGCGGTACTGTCTTCCCGAAGGCAGGAGGGAGAACAGTTTGTGTGAGGGATGGGTGGGGTCATTCACAATGCTGGTTGCTTTGCGGATGCTGCGGGTGGTGTAAATGTCCGTGATGGAGGGGAGAGAGATGCCGATGATCCTCTCAGCTGTCCTCACAATACGCTGGAGGGTCTTGCGGTCAGAGACGGTGCAGGTCCCAAACCAGGCAGTGATGCAGCTGCTCAAGATGCTCTCAATGGTCCCTCTATAGAAGAGTGTGAGGATGGGTGGAGGGAGACGGGCCTTTCTCAGCTTCCGGAGGAAGTAGAGACGCTGCTGGGCTATCTTGGCTGTAGAGCTGGTGTTCAGGGTCCAGGTGAGGTTATCTGCTAAGTGGACACCAAGGAACTTGGTGCTCTTAACAATCTCCACAGAGGACCCGTCGATGTTGAGTGGAGAGTGGGTGTGTTGTGGGCTCCTGAAGTCAACAACCATTTCCTTTGTCTTGTCCACATTCAGGTGAAGGTTGTTGACTGTACACCAGTCTGTCAGCCGCTGCACCTCCTGTATGCTGACTCGTCGCCTTTGGTGATGAGACCCAGCACGGTTGTATCATTGGCGAACTTGATAAAGCTGTTAGAACTGTGTTTTGCAGCACAGTCATGAGTCAGCAGGGTGAACAGCAGAGGACTCAGGACACTGCCCTGGGGGGCCCCAGTGTTCAGTGTGATGGTGCTGGAGGTGCTGCCCCCGAACCGGACTGACTGGGGTCTCCCCGTCAGAAAGTCCAGGATCCAGTTGCAGAGGGGGGTGTTGAGGCCGAGCGAGCTTAGCTTCCTGATGAGGTTCTGTGGGATGATGGTGTTGAATGCTGAAATGAAGTCTATAAACAGCATTCTGACGTAAGTGTCCTTCTTCTCCAGGTGGGTGAGGGAGAGATGAAGGGTGGTGGTGATGGCATCGTCCGTGGAGCGATTGGGACGATACGCAAACTGCAGGGGGTCCAGTGAAGAGGGCAGTCGTGTCTTGATGTTCCTCATGACTAGCCTCTCGAAGCACTTCATGATGATGGGTGTAAGTGCAACGGGACGGTAGTCATTGAGGCAGGACACTGTGGACTTCTTCGGCATGGGAACGATGGTGGTGGACTTGAGGCACGTTGGGACAGTGGCGCTGCACAGGGAGATGTTGAAGATGTCCGTGAGAACATCTGTCAGCTGGTCTGCGCACTCCCTGAGCACTCTGCCGGGAATGTTGTCTGGTCCTGCAGCTTTTCGTGGGTTGACTCTGCGCAGAGTGTTCCTCACATCCACTGCAGTCAGGCACAACACCTGCTCGTCCGGCTTGGGCATGGTCTTTCTCGCCATCGTGTTGTTTTGTGCCTCAAACCGTGCATAAAAGTTGTTCAGGGCATCAGGGAGGGAGGCATCCCGTTCACAGGACGGTGGAATTGTCCTGTAGTTGGTGATTGCCTGGATGACCTGCCACATACGCCGCGCGTCACCCGTGTCCTTGAAGTGGCTGTGGATTCTCTGGGCGTGTGCGCGCTTTGCCTCTCTGATGGCTCTTGACAGGTCGGATCTCGCTTTCCTCAGGGCCACCTTGTCACCCACTCTGAAGGCGGAGTCGCGGGTCCTCAGCAGCGCACGTCATCCAAGCAGTCATCTAAGGCTTCTGGTTTGGGCGTGTAGTGATGGTCTTGGAGACAGTGACATCATCAATACACTTGCTGATGTAGCCAGTGACTGATGCTGCATACTCCTCCAAATCAACAGAATCGCCTTCAGTAGCAGCCTCCCTAAACATGTCCCATGCAGTGCACTCAAAACAGTCCTGAAGGGCAGAGATGGAGCCTGCCGGCCAGGTTTTCACCTGCTTCTGAACTGGTCTGGAGCGTCTGATGAGTGGTGTGTATGTTGGAGTCAGCCAAACACACATGTGGTCCGAGAAAGCGAGGTGGGGGCCGGGCTCCTCCCGGTACGCGCTGGGGATGTTTGTGTAAACAAGATCCAGCGCGCTCACTCCTCTCGTTGCAAAGTCCACATGTTGATGGAATTTAGGGAGCAGTGACTTGAGATTTGCGTGGTTGAAATCTCCGGCGATAATAAACAGTCCGTCTGGGTGTTTGTTCTGCAGATCGCTGATAGACCGATAGAGTTCACACAGAGCCTCTTTAGCATTAGCACCAATGCTAGCGCTGGGTGGGATGTAGACAGCAGCTATTAGCACGGCGGAGAACTCCCGTACTAAATAAAAAGGTCTGCACTTGACTATCAGGAACTCCACCAGCGGAGAGCAGTGTTTGGCGACAGTCACAGCGTTGTTACACCATTCCGTGTTGATGTAAACACACACGCCTCCACCGCGGATCTTCCCAGATAGAGCCGCGCTCCTATCCGCCAAACTCCATTGTCAACTTTCCTGGACACAAGAGGGCATATTGTCGTTTGAGACAATTAAAAAGAGGCTACAAGAAGCACCTGCACTAGCGCTTCCAGATTATTCTAAGAATTTTCTGTTGTATGTCTCCACGTCCGTAGGAGGTAAATATGCATGTGCAGTTCTTTGTCAGCCAACAGGGACGGGAACTAGTCCTCAACCTATTTCATACTACTCTACTGCATTTTCAGAAGTAGAATTGGGGCTACCATTGTGCTACAGAGCACTAGTGGGTGTTTATTTGATGTATGAAAAGGCATCTGCTGTCACGATGGGTTATCCAGTGACAATTCTTACCCATCACAGTGTTAGGAATCTTTTGAACCATGGAAAATATACATTGACAGTGCCAAGGCTTAGAGATTATCATAGGCTCCTTGAACAAGAGGATGTCACGTTAGTTAGATGTGTTCCAGCTGAAACTTTGCCGACTCCAGAGGATGGTGAGCCACATGATTGTGTGCAAGAAGCAGAACGATACTCAAAGCTTAGATCTGATTTGCAAGCCATCCCATTACATAATGCAGATGTAGAATATTGGACTGATGGATCCTGCTATCGTGTAGGTGACACATTAAGTGCTGGTTATGCAGTAGTGAGAGCCCAGGGCTCTGATTTTGTTGTTGAAAAGGCTGAAATAGTACCGCAGCCTGCATCTGCTCAATTAGCAGAACTTGTGGGGCTAACAGAAGCATGTTTGTTAGCAGAAGGCAAGCGAGGAGGAAAAGAAGAGCACAGTGCAACCAGGAGACAAGGTGTTTGTGAAGGTGTTTCGAAGAAAGTGGTATAATGAACGCCGTGAAGGTCCTTTTGAAGTAGTTCGTTGTACAGGAACTGCAGTTCAGGTTAAAGGGTCTCCAACCTTGTCACATTGTGTTAAAGCTCCAAAAGATGAGGCACCACACCCACAGGAAGCAGATGTGGCAGACCATGCAGAGGCAGAGATACAGCAGGAGTCACAAAGTCAAGTTCCAGAAGAAGAGAGTGTCCGAGTTATGGAGGGGAGGGATGACTCTGTGCATATTGCTGATGTTGTCAGGAATAACTCAGCGGACAATGATCACGAAAGAAGATTTGAAGACATCAACTTTCAATATGTCCCAGAACAAGCAGAACCACTTCCAGTTGAAAGCAGAGCAGCAAACGACACAGAGAACTCTGATCCCATTGTAAGAGAAGCTAAAGACTCAGATAGGAGCCTACGACCAGTTCGAAAAAGAGTCAGACCAAAACACTACGAGACTTAGGACGGACGTGACTTTAGGGAACTCTACTATGACAGTATTGACTGCTATTAAGGGTATAAATGTAACTCACATAACTACTATGACACCTCAGAGTATGTTAACAACAATAGCACCTGAAATAACTGTTATTAAAGTTAAGTTGGATAGGACAGTTTATCTGCCTTGTAGCTGTGGGAGGTTTAATACTGCAGGTAATAATCCACCGAGGTGGCAACATAGTAGTCGTAAGGAACTGGTGTTAGCAGGTGAATAGTGTACCTCATGATCAAAGGAAGTATGTTTTGTATAATGACAAGAGATGGTTTAAAGTATGGAGTGATTGTTCAATTCTAATGCGTAATGTAACCCAAGAAGACCAAGGAGAATACATATGTACGTATTTGGAGCCTAATTTTAGATTTATGCCGTTTCTGAATGTGTGGCAAGCTGGGTATATAACTCGTAGAGTGTTAGTTGTGATAAAAGATTTAAGTCCAACTATTACTGCAAAACCTCAGAATAAATTTCTTACACTAATCACTCCAAGGCAAAATGGTTCACAAATAAAGCAGCATATTGTAGCTTTGGACATATTTAAGAACATTACTACAACAGTTCAGCCTACGATTGTAGTTACAACAGAGAAGGGAATTAATGTTACTACAGCACAGGTGACAACGTACAAGTCAGCCATTTTTGGAAATAGTACAAGGAGGGATGGAATAAAGGGTAATTTGGCTAATACTACAGGGACAACACTGTCACCTGCTAACATAACTTCTAAAGTAGTGGAACAGGCAGTGAATATAACTCAAAAGCCCATAATACAACTAGAATCGAGCATGAATAGAAGTAATGAGATTTTTGAACTTAGTTATAAATTGAGGGCAGAAAATGACTGGGGATCATCTATTAATATGACAAATTTAACTGATCAGCAGGAAGATTTTGACAGGACACTGACTGACATGACTGACCATTACCGTGCAGTTCGGAAGAGAGATACTAAGTGGAAGGCATATGGCTTTGATTCTCAGGTATTACAAACAGCAGATCCATGGATAAATAGGAATTTATGGTTTCAGAAGATAACTCATTCCGTAAGGGTGGGTTACCATAGAAAGGGTCCGTGTGTAGTGAAAGTCCCAGCACCGGGAACTTGGTCTTCAATCTTAGAAGCAATTCCAGAACCATTGCTTTCAGAATGTCAGTTTTATGCATTATCTTGGCTATTATATAAGCAGCAGACTACTATTGAAGCACAGATGGCTATATCTAGGTTTTTGTTTCAATCTGGAGGTAATTGAACTTGGATGAAGGATATACGATATGTAAACATATTAGATCAGCAAGAAGATGTGCAGTCAGCAATGCCGGATGCAATGAAAGTAACTGCTGTTAAGGCAGACGAATGCATTTGTTCAAATAATACACATGGGGGTTCAGGAATGTTTATGGGGTTATCAGAATGCAACAATTATGTGATACAATTAGATTTAAGTAAACATAAAATGAGGGATGGTTTGTTTGAAGTGACTTTCCAGGTGCCACACCTTAAGCAGAGTAGAACTGTGATGGCAGAGCATGAACCATTGCCAGGAAATTTAACTATTGGTCATTTTAAAGATATTTGGTGGGTCTGTGGAGACAAGGCATATATATTTCTGCCTTATGGCTGGATAGGTTGCTGTTATATGGCAACGTTGAAGCTTCCGTATGAGGTTTATACGCTTCAGAAGGGTGAGCCATCTAATGTTGTCCAATCAAAGAGACGAAAAAGGGAGATGGCACAGTTTCACAATTTGGATGCTTATCATTGGAGGATTAGTATAGGAGAAAAATGGGGGATAGGTTGCTGTTATATGGCAACGTTGAAGCTTCCGTATGAGGTTTATACGCTTCAGAAGGGTGAGCCGTCTAATGTTGTCCAATCAAAGAGACGAAAAAGGGAGATGGCACAGTTTCACAATTTGGATGCTTATCATTGGAGGATTAGTATAGGAGAAAAATGGGGGATAGGATTATTTCCCTGGTATGGGTTGACTTTTTTAGCAGATCATATAGATAACATTACATACACTTTGCAAGGCTTTGCTAATGAAACGATTAAAGGTTTTGAGTTTTTGTCCAACACACAAAAAAGTCATAGATTAACATTGCTGAAGCATGACATGGCTTTAGATTATATTTTGGCTAAACAAGGTGGATTATGTGCAGCTTTAAATTTGACAGGGGATGCCTGTTACACATTGATTCCTGATAGTACTGACAATGTTACTAATGTTATAGAGGCATTAAAAAATATTAGGGATGCTTTTGGTCCGTCACAAGGTGCTGGTTGGTCTGTTAATGCATGGTTGCTTGAGAAATTTGGTCCAATGGGAGCATTGTTAGTGCAATTATTGGGAGCAGCTTTGTTATCTGTGTGTGTTATGTTTTGCTTTTGTACTCTGTTATTGATTTGTGCTAAGGCTATGATATTGAGGTGGATAGGAGTTGTAATGCCAGGAGATCGGGTCCAGATGCCATTATTAAATAGGACTGACTCAGACGATGACGATGACTCACAGGTAGAAAGTGTAGTGGACGGTGACATGGTGGAAAAATATCCATTTTAATTATTTAACCATTGTATACTCTTGATACTTAAGTTTAATATTCACACAAATATTTTACTCATATCCTCTTATATAGGAGTGAATTGAAACTATTGTTGTTTGTTATTGTAACTGTTTACTTTGTGTCTCTTCCATTGTACACGATACTGGTTGGTGTTTTCTTTCTTTCTTTCCAGACGGATGTTGAAAAAGGCCACAGTTTGGATGTGTGGCTATTCTGGGACTTTGTTGTTCAACATGGACAGTACTGGGACATAATGCGAAAGACTCTGAACTTGGGATCTGTGATAACAAGCCTGGGAGAAGTTTCATCATTCCCTCTACGTTGGGGAGGAGTATTCTTCTTTTTTATATTTCTGTATACATGTATGATGTTATTGGTTTGTATCCTCTTACTGTGTATTCTGTGACTTATTTTTGACATCTTTTAATGTCATGTACTCTATTGTTTGGTTTGTTAGTCTGTAGGGGTGCTGCTACACTGTCTAACATGGTGCTTGTCATTCTCTGACTTATTTTGGGTTATGTTGTGGAGCAGGTATATTGGAACCTCAGATGTTTTGTTCTTTTCTCGCATTAGGGATATTGGTGTTAGGCAGGGAAAGGTCCACTGTAGGGTCCGATGGGTCGACTAGCCTGAAGGTGGACATTATTGTTTTAGTTTCTGGGGTTTCAATTGTATGTGCTTTACCTTAAGTCACTAAACAGCTTTTTTGTTACTTCCTCCACTTTCATTAATATGGAATATGGCCGCCTAGGGGGCAGGAGGGGCCGTGAGAGAATTTTTCTTGTCTTGTTTGTTAAATAACTCATATTTTGGGATGGTTGTCTGCCTGACAGGTTTTCGCTCTCACATTCCTTGATTTGGTAAATCATTGTGTGCTGGAGGACACATATTTTTGGGAAACATGTTCTGGTATGCACCTGTTGATGTTGTGTATTGCTTTTACTTCTTTTACGAGACTTTATATAGTCTCGAAGGGGGGAAATATGACGTATATTTTCAGCATATGTATTTTCTTTATATTCTCCTTTATTTCTCTTTATACTCTTTCACTAATGCATGTCCTGTAGGCTCCGCCTATGGCTATGTATGGTTGTGTAGGTTTAAGTGTTTCCAGATGTATACCACAGACCTTTAAAAGATGTCCCGGCATAGTGTACTGGGAGAGAGAACAGAGGAACATCGGATTGGCAACATCTCTCTCCAAGGCTGGCCTAGGAAGCCTTGAAGATATTGTCTTAGTCTTTGTAATAAATAATTGTATTACACTTAAGGCAATGTCTGCGGTGTCTTCTTCCTCATCTTCAAGCATCTTCACAGCAAAGAGACAGCGGTAAACGACAACCCTTACATTTCCACTCAGGTATTCTGATTTCTGAAGCTGAAAGAAGAGATCTTTGATTGTTTGCATTCTTTATGCACTTTTCTTCCCTTTTAGAAAGACTTCTATACCAGAGAAATCTCTTTAAAATCTCTTTACACCTCAAACTGAATGACAAATTTCTTAAGTGCCATTTCTGCTGCATTAGCATTACATAGTTTCATATTTTCTTGAAGAAACATGTGCATCGCAAAAACTAAAAGAAAGAGATGATTCCAGTACTTCTTAATTGGAACACCATTTAGAAGTGGCAATGAATAGAACAGAACTCTACTCTGAAGCTCTCCAAATTTTATAATCATGTAATAATCGTGGTGTTCTGGTTAACTCTACAGGAGGCTGATTTGCAAGCAATTTTTGGCCAATAATGTCTGTTTTTCACCCTATATATCACCTTTTACTGTGATTTTTGAATACAGCCACATATTCACCGACTATCGAGTCACACCAAGACAAACACTATGTTAGCACTCTGGAAAAAAGCCATCAATCATCTGAAATGTTTTTAACCTCATCAATACAGATGGGTCTTTTACCCCCATGACTGTTTTGTTCTGGAATAGCTGACATAGCATTGTCATTATGTTCTGCCTCAGATCTGAGAACAGGTTCTGGTCTTTTGTGTGATAGCAAAAATCACACCCATACAGCCCACTGAAATGTTCAGTGTTCTGAATGAATGAGCTACATATTAGTGCAAACACCTTGGACCTCTGTTCTCTATTCTGTAGTTGTGTCCATGTGATACCATCCTTTTCTAGACATAAGAGTTCATCTACAAAGGGAATCAGGAAAGAGAGCATGTTTGGTTTCTTTTCTCCAAACCAAATACATGGCACAAAAATGTTGCTTTTTCTGTATTTAGGCTGTAGTTCAATAAACTGACACTGAACTGGTCAAATCTGGTACTAGAGCTTTTAAAAATTGGAATTCCATCAAGGTTTCAGAGTAAACTAATATCATGTTCACATAGTTGGACAGTTTCTTTTCATTTTCTGTACTCTGCTTTACACTGTATGTCATTCAGAACCCCTTCTTTATCTGCTGTCTCTCTAGGTCAGGGGTGTCAAACTCATTTTGGCCGAGGGCCACATTGGCATATTGGCTGTCCTCCGAGGGCCAGATGTAACTTATAAATATAAGAAAATGTAACCAAATGTAATATATGTAAATGAATGTAATTACTCCTTAATGTTAAATAACTCTCAATATATTATTTATTCAATCAAATATTACAGTTGCATGGAAAAAATGTTTGCTTGTTGCTCTATTAACATAAATCCTGTTATGAAATCCAAAAACTCCATCAATCAAGAACCAAACTATACAAGTGAATAGAAATGACATAAAATACAAGTTATATTAACTTTGATCAAAACGTTTGATACTGAAAAGAGGCTTAATAAATATAAAATCAAAAATTGTGAGCTGTGACAGATTTAGCATTTCCTCATCCAACCACTAGTGGGAGCTGCAGCAGCACAAGCCCACAGTCTTTACTGAGTCAGAGCTACAGCCCAGCCACGGGCTACAGGACTCAGCTGAGCCAGTCTGGAGCGTTTTTAAAATTTTAAGTTCTTCTGTGTATGAAATAAAATAACCCCACTAACCGGATAATACAGCTCTCTACAGTTCATATTTCAGCCCAAGCAGCTAACAGCAGCAGTTTAGAGCAGCCATCCCGGAGTCACTGCTCGGATTACATTATAAACAGGTCAGTTAGCGCGCTGCTAACCTCAGGATGTTTATAACTACGGAGTTTAGTGGACACACCACGGCTGCAAGGTTAGACTGTTGAAGGCTACTGGAGACTATTAAAGGCTATTGGAGGTTATTGAAAGGGTTATTGGGGGCAGAAATCAGTAAAGGCTGGTTAGATAAGTGATTCACCTCCTCGTCCTTTGCTGAGGTGAAACTGCGACTAGCGATGTCACAGTGATGTTTATTAACGTCATTAAAACAGATTTTATCAGCTATTGTCTTATAAATATTTACACATAATTTATATCTCTTCTAAAAAGCGTTTATTTTGGTCAGTAACACAAAATGCATACCGGTCTTTCGCCTTGAAGCACAGCCGTCCGTCTGCATCAACTTTTCTTTTTCTGGATATTATGGGATAAACATGTCTCAATTCCACCCGCGAAGTTACACCTTCCCTCCGGCAGGGTTTCCACATCAATGACTACACTGCCGTGTAGTGGCAGTAAGCCGTAACTTTGCGGGTAATACAATCGACAAGCATTGTGGGAAATGTATTTTTTGGTCAAAGAACGCTTCTGACCTATTTATTATAGACACTAAGATTTTACAAGCTCTCGCGGGCCACATAAAAAGACGTGGCGGGCCACATTTGGCCCGCGGGCCTTGTGTTTGACACATGTGCTCTAGGTAAATGTAAATTGGGATTTTCAAGAATATCTTTAATCTGGCATGTCAAACTCATTATTAAAAAAATGAGCTGTTTTTAAGATTTGTGTCTGCATGAAATACAAACTGGCATGCTTCACATTGTGTTGGACTTATCTCCCTTGTTTCCAAGTACATAGAACATGAGGATAGACAGACAGACAGACAGACAGACAGACAGACAGACAGATAGATAGATAGATAGATAGATAGATAGATAGATAGATAGATAGATAGATAGATAGATAGATAGATAGATAGATAGATAGATAGATAGATAGATAGATACTTTATTTATCTCGAAGGAAATTTAGGCAAATAAAAATGAGCAGTAGGTTCATAGTGACCACATTCTCCATAAGCTTTGTTAAACAGGTACACACTTTCTGGCACTAACCCAGGAACATGTTCATTACAAATCTTGAGCAGTCAGGTAATGCTGCAGGACATAGGACATCAACAGCAGCAGACTCTGCTCTTTTAGAGGTGCACAGACGTTTATCATCAGCATGTGGTATCTAAAATGTATAAACATAATTATTTAGCTTGCTTGAAGAAGAAGAAACACTTGTTGTGAGCTAATCTATATTTTGCAAAGATATATCAAAGCCTTCCATCTAGGAATTACACATAAATAATTTCAAAATGAATGTTTATATGTTGTGATATACCTAAAGAACTTAAATAATACACCTTCTATTAATGTTCACAATAATATATACATATTCACTTTAGACTTATGACAGAAATGCCAATGTATTTATATTATAATTTTAATTTGTTAGAAATTACACATAGGTTTTTTGTCTTTAGAAGTGCAAGGTCCAACTGTACCTACAGTTCAGCTGCTAAACTATGGTTTCCAATAATTTGTGATGTTTGTGTGAGAATTTTCCTAATTAATCGTTACCTTTTGCTTATGCATTTTAAATACGCAATATAATTAATGTTACAATAGGCTTATATTTAGAAATATTGTTTATTTTCAGATCTTTTATATCACAGAATTGAAAGTTTTGTAGAGCACAATGCAGAACTTGACACCAATGTTAGGTCAAATTCCTGGGATACATCCCTTTGTCTCTTCAGATTTTTCTGATGATACATTTGTTGGTCTGGAGTGCCCAGTTGTTTCAATCGTCACAGGACATCCCATGTAAGGTTTTGTAAATGGAATGTATTTTTAAAAAAAGTTAGTTTCACATGCTTTAATCATTAAACCAAACCTATAAGCCAAATGTAGTACCTGTATACATGGCTTTGTTGGTGTCACTTGTACTGTTTCGCACTGATGTTATATTCATATTAAACAAAGAATCAGCACTATGACTTCATTTGAGTTTCTGAAGAAATATGTCTCAGATTTCACTGAACATCATACAAGTCATTTACAGTTTTATTTGTATCTCTTTGTTTCTGCTTTTGAAAAAGATTCACAAAGATGCTGATCATTAAAGTGACTGGGCTGTTCCTCTGTGGGTGTTATCACAATCCTCACTGTGGGTCTAACACCAGTTGTGACAAAAACAAACTGATCTGTGGCTTTCAATGCACAGTTACATTAAATTAACAAACGTGATGTTGCATTTTTACTGGGCATATCTATGCTTTATTTGGTTACCAATATATAATTTACACTGTTTGGAAATTAAGAAGCAAATTTGTATTTAAATAGGCAACGTTCCACGTCGAGGATGTGTAAAGATAAGCTAAACTGTTTTTCACATTTAACATGTTTTTAAATTATTGCTCCAGTTTAAAATGTAATCAGCCAATCAGAGCACAGCCTCGGTCTGGGTGAGGCGGAGCAGGTGGAGGCTGCGGGAAGCTGCGCTGGATGAGCAGGGCTCTTATTAGTTGGGCTCAGTGGATGGGTAAGCGCTGGTAAACTGCTTTTGAAAACGTTATATGATGGTGGACTAGTAAATAAGTAGCACAGAGTTCAGAACATGTTGTCCTAATGCAAATGGCGATAAAAGAACATAGTTAAGCTACAATTGTGAATGTTAGATAATTAGCTAGCTAACCACAGCCAACATTAGTTAGCTAGCTAACCACTGCGAACTTAGGTTTGCTAATTAACTAGCTAACTAGCTAGTGAGATAACCTAGATAGCAAGCTAACAGGGGCTGTGCAGTGCAGTGCAGAGCTTCATTAGATTCAATTCTCAGTGTCTTTTGGTTTTAAGTAGTGTTGTTTCGAACTTAAAAACTTTCGAACTTCTCTTTCGATCAAACATGAAATTCTAAGATCTAAAACACATTATAACTGTGCAAAATGGACTAACATATTGTTTTCATTATTTCTTAAGTGTTTGGGTTAATTTGTGCTTTGTAAAGCCTGTTTTTGTTGAATTCAGGCTATGTATGTGATGAATATAGCAGTTCCATTGAGCAATACATGATTTAAAAGTACTGTTTATGTACAAAAATAGCAAGATAAATGATGTATATATTTTTATGTGTATATATTGTGTGGGGTAATTTACGACAGCACGACAGCAAAACTCTGATGTGAGAAATCCCAATACATGAAATGATGACCAATGAGTCAGAGCTTAGAATTTAAAATATATTAAAGTTTACTAGAAGAATATTTTCAGCATTACAGATATATATATATATATATATATATATATATATATATATATATATATATAAAAGGAACACAAATTAATAAATATATATTAGAAAAGAGTAAAATTACATCAACGAGTCAACACACAGTGTAATAAAATCTCGATAGATCAACACATTTACAACCCAGAGAGAGAGAGAGGGAGAGACAAAAGAAAGAGAGAGAGAGAGAGAGAGAGAAACTAAAGCCATTCGAGGGACAGAGAGAACCCCTCAGACTTCATCCAAGCAGTTATACATTTATGCAAATGACATGTGATTAGACAGAACTTATCAATATGATTACGTCTGGACAGTCCAGTTAACAGCTTGTTGTCCAGTTCCAACGACATGATCAGCTCCAGCCTGTCTGAGCAACAGGTTCTTATCATAGTGTTGTTCAGCTGTGTGTCCTTCATGAACACAGCAGACAGTCCTTGTGTTTCTAACAGTCCTTAAGTGTCCTAAAGTCTGTAAGAAGATGAAACGGAGGAAAAGAGTGGATGGAAATATCTTCTGGCCTGTGTGCGACTTTACGGCGTGTAGAACAGGCAAGCGCTGGCTATCTGAGGAGAGCTTCCCAGCACTTCACTCAGATAGCTTGTTGTCTCCTAGTTCATATGCACTGGTCCCAGAACAGCAGAACAGAGGTGAAGCTTCTTTGCAACTCAGGGTCACGTTCTCTTCACAGCTCTCATTGTTGATGAAAACACTCTGACCTTCTTGATTCCTGAAAAAGTACAAACAACCTCCAAAGCCTTGTCATTGTGACAGTTAAAAAGAGATCATAAGGTCATTAAGTGAATTATGAAATATATATAAATGTATAAAAAATTTAAGAATAAGTGTGTGAAGGTGTGGTTATCTCCAATCACGCCCTTCAATTGTATACTCCAAAACAAGAAACAGTTTAACTTTCCTTGGTAAAATCATACACATTTCCCCAATAGTCACAATATTAGAGACTAATGAAAACTTTTTAATATTAAAATATGTAATAATATATTGTAATAAAAATTTAATATGTTTCAACAAATCTTTTTGACCATGAAGAATAAAAGCCGAACACACCTCAAAAGAAAAGGAAAGGTTCAGTTTTATTTGTAATTTCTAGTTAATAGGTATTGTTGTGTACACATGCAGAGTTTTGCTGAAATAGTGCAAAAATATTGAAGAATTTCAAAAAGGGTCACAATATTATCTGAATGTTACGTAACCTGAGCTTTCATATTGGTTAGCTAGCTGTGTAAATGTGTCTGTTAATTGCCATGAGCAGCAAGTGGATCAGTACTTACAGTCAAGTGTCCCAAAGACTGCAACACACTGCTTCTAGCAGTGTTGTAAAAGTATATATACTGTTTTCTCTGCTTAGACATAAAGTATCCAATACCTTTATGTTTTGTTGTAAGATAACTTTTTCTGTGCTCTATTGGTTTAGCCTCTTCAGATGACGGCTTCAGCACCTGAACGCAAGTCCTCACATACAGCAGAGCCTACAAGAAAGGAATTTTTATGCCTTAATGATTTACCTCATAATTAAATGTATGTACATCAACTTGACAGTTTTTTTGATACACCTTGGACCTTTGAAGCCTGTTCTGTTTAGAACTCAAACATCACACTCAGAATCAAAAAGCACAACTACTGCACTTTGTAACCTTGTTGTAACCTTCATCTGGTCACTGGTTGGTCATCAATGATCCCTAATTACATCGCCTTTTTGCTCAGGCATACATTGCGGTTCCCCTACATTATAGATCAGCTGTATGATTACATATTGTAGACTATTACTGTCATTACTGCACAAAAATTAAATTGACTTGTTAGTGATATCAGCAGAACACTTTCCATTTCTGTGATTGTGGGTGTTGTTAAGTTTAACATTTATGTTTTTTTGCACTAAGGGGGCACAGCAAATTTGCCAGTGTTAAATTAACATGTAAATCAAGTTATATTTAAAACTGACATTGCATCACTGTGATTACTTAGATCACAAGGTGCTGGTTTCTTAGTAGTCCCCGGAATTCAGAGCTCTGCAGGAGGAAGAGCTTTCTCTTATAAAACACCTCAACTCTGGAATAACCTTCCTAAGTGTGTTTGCGACTCGGACACTATCTCAATCTTTAAGTCTAGACTAAAATTTCCCTTTAGATGAGACTGCAGATCTAAGGGTTCATGCATGGGCGCAGATGGCACTATAGTGACCTCATCCGAAATCTAGCATCTACAAGCATAAACGTTGGGGTTTTAATTTAATTAACTGTACGTTTGTGGAGTTCTGTGTTCCACAATGCCCTCGTTTTTAAACTAGGAAGCGTTCAGTTCAGAGGTTACATTGTTCGGAGCTCCGTGTTCCAGTTCCAATGTAAATTTAATGCACCTTCTCAAGTCCGGGGTTCTAAGGAGCTGGTAACTGCCTGTAGACTACAGACACAGGCAGTTACCAGCTCCTTACGGTACGTGTCCACTGGCGCTTTTTTTCAACGCAATCCGCTGCGCTGGATCTCCTTGCTCGTTTTTGAATTAAAATGAAGCAAGAGAAGTAGACATAAGTCATAAGTTTAATATTTTTATTTTTTTTACCAACCTCACTGTAACCTATAGCTCTATAAATCCATATTCTGCCGCTTTCAGCTTCTCTTCTGTGGTTGAAAGGCGCCTGTTCTGTGTGTGTGTAAGAGGCTTGTGTGTGTGTGTGAAGACGCAGCCTGCTCTTCCCTCATTGGCTGGACGCAGCCTGCTTTTCCCTGATTGGCTGGACACAGTGCGGCGGCCGAATTTATTTGAATAAAGTTGAGCCGGAGGGCGGAGCTGCGTTAAACGCAACGCAACCCGGCATGCTCCGAGGCATGCAGCGGCTCTTCTCCATTGATTTTATGTATGATGTTATTATGATGTTATTTTAGTAAGCAGTCGCTGTTAACTGAAATTATAAGATGTAAAATGTTAACATTGTCTTCCTGGTCTTGCCTAGGCTGTAGCAATGAAGAAACAAAAAACAATAACACATAACAATATTCTAAAGTTTATTGCAGCATATATATATATATATATATATATATATATATATATATATATATATATATATATATACATATATATATATATATATATATATATATATATATATATATATGATTTTACAGCTTGGTCCGCCCCAGTTCAAAATTTCCATCTGCGCATCTGGGTTCATGGACATAGGGAATTGTGGTAAACTGAATGCTGGTGCTGATCTTTATCTTTAGTTTGTGGACAGTGGAGTTGGTGGATGCCAGTGTTTCAGGATGCCTCCATGTTTATGTTACTTTCTGGCTCTCTGCCTTTAGTTAGGCTGTTTTACTCAGATCTGTTGAAGTTAATAGCCACAGTCTGATAATGGTTTACATTCTCATAAATCCAGTCAAAACTAATTCCATCTCTCTGCCTTTTATTTTTTACTTCTGTTTATCCTATACTCAATGCAAAATATGAGTTTCTGTATACCTTTTTAATTTGGTGAGGTAGATTGCTCAGACTCTTGCAAAAGCAATTATGTTAGAACATACTTCATTACTACGTTTATTGTTACATTAAAATGTTTGTTGTTTTAAAGAGTCAAATAGATGCTGAAAGGGAAGAGAGCATTGGTCAGCCTCTGAAAAGAAATCTGTGCATATTGAGGACATAGTTTCAGCACTTAAGGGTATGTATCATACCGGAGTATGTATTATTTGTTTCTCAACAAAAAATAAGTTATGTGACTTCCCACAAATTATTTAATCATATTTTTCTTACATAGAGGTAACAGATGGTTTCTTACATAGAGGTATCAGATGGAAGGTGGTTGTGTCAGCGGTGAAGGTTCCTCATCTCTCACCGGCACCCGCATGCTCTACATCATCCAGTGATCTTCAGCCTGCTATATCAGTTAAATAGTAAGGGCAGAGGCAGTATGCATTGGAAATATGTTATACTTTGAGAAATCATGTTTGCCACCTGGTGTGTCAAAGTAACATTTATGTGAATGGCTGGACCCAAGTTTTACCAGCAGAGCACAGGCCAAAGCATCACACTGCAATTTATACGGCTCTATGTACCTTTGGGGAAAAAAGAAATACTGAACAATTTCAAATAAACAAACAGTTAAATATATTAAAGGCTAATTTATCCAAATAAAAATCACATCAACTTAATTTTAACAAAAAGTGCAGTGTGCAGCTATAGTGACTAAAAAACAGCATGCAGGCTGACTACATACATTGTGCTGTTAAAAAAAGATTATAAAGAAGAAGTAACCCTGCAGCCAGGGTCCATGCTAAAACTAGAGCATTTGACCATATTAGTCCAGTTCTATCAGAACTGCACTAGTTTGCAGTCAAAGTATATAAAATTGTCCTGTTAAAGTATACAGTCCTACGGGAGGGAGGGATTAAAAAAGGGTATGGGAATGTTTGTGTCCTGTATGTGCCAAAAATCTTTAATAAAACAGACTTTGATTTTAAAAAAAAGTATACAGCCCTACATTGGTTCTTGTGAGACCTTATCTCCTATTATAAAACACTGTGGTTATTTCGATCACAAGGTGCTTCTTTTTAATAGTTCCCAAAATTCAGAACTCTGCAGGAAAAAAAGCAAATTTGTTATGAACTTAAACACTGTCTCATTCGTTAAGTCTAGTTTTTTTACTTGCTTGTTTGGTCTAGCTTTTGGTAATAATTTTTCTTTTTTCCAATAGGCTGCAGATCCAGGGCTTTAAGCAGATGTCTCATTTTTTTTTGGTGCTGTTGGTGCTGTTGTTTATCCACTGCACTCAGTCACTCAGGTTTGTGGACGCTGGAGTTGGTGGATGCCGTTGTTTTAGGGTGCCTCCGTGTTTGTTACTTTCTGTCTCTCTTTAGCTTCAGCCTTTAGCTAGGCTGTTTTACTCAGATCTGCTGAAGTGTTTGGCCACAGTCTGATAATGATTGATATTCTCTGTTTTACATAAATCCAGTCAAATTCCATCTCTCTGCCTTACTCTGAGTTACTGACTGCCCACCTGTCTGACCAGATACCGATGTATGTTGGACCTTCAAGATCTCATGGCCCTCTTTGACCAGACTGATGGAAGTTTCTGGAAGTCAGCCTTCCCCATCACCCAACACAGTTTAGCTGCCCATCATCCAGTTTATTCACCTGCCTTGGACTAGATGGTCACTCTCCACTACTGATGGCATCGAAGTTTACATGAACTCTAAATGCATTCATTACTCCTTTTGCTATAGATATGGATATACTAGAAATACGAAATCTGCCCATATTTTACATCATGGTTTTATTTCTAAAGCTTAAACAAAATATTAAATCAACATGTAAATCAATTTACATTTAAAACTCACATTGCTAATTTAACACTGACAAATTTACTGTGTGTTTGCACTGTATATTTTTATTCTTTAATCCTGTTTATCCTACTCACAATGCAAAATATGAGTTCCTGTATATCTTTTTCATTTGGTGTGGAAGCTCTTGCAAATGCATTTATGGTAAAACAAAATTCATTACTACTTTTGTTGTAACTTATTGTAACTTGTAAATTAGAATTTTTGTTGTGTTAAACACTCTGATAGATGTTGAAAGTGAAGAGAGCTTTGTGCAGCTTCCGAAAATGAAACCTGTGCTCATTGAGGACATAGTGTTGTTTATAGCCTGTGCAAATAAATTTGATTTGGTTTGATTTGAAATGCCTTAAACATATTATGCCTGTGGAAAATGCAGTAACATATTGTTTTCAACATTTTTGGTTTGGGTTCCTTTCTGTGTTGAATGTAATAAACTGCATCAAGTGTTGTTTTGAACTGAAAACATAAATGATTTTTTAAGACCTTAAAATATATTATAACTGTGTAAAATTCACTAACATCTCGTTTTTATAATTTCTTAAGTTTTCATTTGTGTTTTGTAGTAAACTTTTTTCGCTGGTTTGGCTGGGAAAAGCGTTTTGCATCCAGATTTCAGATTCTCTCTCTCTCCTTATTTCTTACGTTGTTCTGTTACTTTGTGTGTTAAATTTAGTAAAGGCTGTTTTTGCTGAAAAAAAGCGTTTTCCACAAAGTTTTGAGCTTCTCTCTCACTCACTAGAGCGATGAACTGCTTTAAGTGTGGTTTCGAACTGAAAACTTCTCTTTCGATCAGTTTCTAAGATCTAAAAGATATTATTACTGGATAAAATGCACTAACATATCGTTTTCATCTTTTCTTACGTTTTGGGTTAAGTTGTGCTTTGAAATTTCGGCTGAGAAAAGTGTTTTGCACTCAGTTTTGTGCTCCTCTCTCACTCCTCAGAGCGATAAACTGCTTTAAGTGTTGTTTCGAACTGAAAACTTCTTTTGCGATCAGAAATGAGTTTCTAAGATCTAAAACGTATTGTAACTGTAAAGAATGCACTAACATCAGGTTTTCATCTTTTCTTACGTTTTTCTTTAATTTGTGCTTTGAACATAGTAAAAGCCGTTTTTCGCCGGTTTAGGCTGAGAAAATTCTCTCTCACTCCTCAGAGCGATAAACTGCTTTAAGTGTTGTTTCGAACTAAAAACTTCTCTTTCGATCAGAAATGAGTTTCTAAGATCTAAAACGTATTGTAACTGTAAAATATGCACTAACATCAGGTTTTCAACCTTTTCTTACGTTTTTGGTTAATTTGTGCTTTGAACGTAGTAAAAGCCGTTTTTCGCCGGTTTAGGCTGAGAAAATTCTTTTGCAGTGAGGTTTGAGCTTCCCTCTCACTCCTCAGAGCGATAAACTGCTTTAAGTGTTGTTTCGAACTAAAAACTTCTCTTTCGATCAGAAATGAGTTTTTCGCCGGTTTAGGCTGAGAAAATTCTTTTGCACACAGTTTTGAGGTTCTCTCTCACTCCTCAGAGCGATAAACTGCTTTAAGTGTTGTTTCGAACTAAAAACTTCTCTTTCGATCAGAAATGAGTTTCTAAGGTCTAAAACGTATTGTAACTGTAAAATATGCACTAACATCAGGTTTTCATCTTTTCTTACGTTTTTGGTTAATTTGTGCTTTGAACGTAGTAAAAGCCGTTTTTCGCCGGTTTAGGCTGAGAAAATTCTTTTGCAGTGAGGTTTGAGCTTCCCTCTCACTCCTCAGAGCGATAAACTTCTCTTTCGATCAGAAATGAGTTTTTCGCCGAATTAGGCTGAGAAATGTGTTTTGCACACAGTTTTGAGCTTCTCTCTCACTCCTAAGAGCGATAAACTGCTTTAAGTGTTGTTTCGAACTGAAAACTTCTCTTTCGATCAGAAATGAGTTTTTCGCCGAATTAGGCTGAGAAATGTGTTTTGCACACAGTTTTGAGCTTCTCTCTCACTCCTCAGAGCGATAAACTGCTTTAAGTGTTGTTTCGAACTAAAAACTTCTCTTTCGATCAGAAATGAGTTTCTAAGATCTAAAACGTATTGTAACTGCAAAATATGCACTAACATCAGGTTTTCAACCTTTTCTTACGTTTTTGGTTAATTTGTGCTTTGAACATAGTAAAAGCCGTTTTTCGCCGGTTTAGGCTGAGAAAATTCTCTCTCACTCCTCAGAGCGATAAACTGCTTTAAGTGTTGTTTCGAACTAAAAACTTCTCTTTCGATCAGAAATGAGTTTCTAAGATCTAAAACGTATTGTAACTGTAAAATATGCACTAACATCAGGTTTTCAACCTTTTCTTACGTTTTTGGTTAATTTGTGCTTTGAACGTAGTAAAAGCCGTTTTTCGCCGGTTTAGGCTGAGAAAATTCTTTTGCAGTGAGGTTTGAGCTTCCCTCTCACTCCTCAGAGCGATAAACTGCTTTAAGTGTTGTTTCGAACTAAAAACTTCTCTTTCGATCAGAAATGAGTTTTTCGCCGGTTTAGGCTGAGAAAATTCTTTTGCACACAGTTTTGAGGTTCTCTCTCACTCCTCAGAGCGATAAACTGCTTTAAGTGTTGTTTCGAACTAAAAACTTCTCTTTCGATCAGAAATGAGTTTCTAAGGTCTAAAACGTATTGTAACTGTAAAATATGCACTAACATCAGGTTTTCATCTTTTCTTACGTTTTTGGTTAATTTGTGCTTTGAACGTAGTAAAAGCCGTTTTTCGCCGGTTTAGGCTGAGAAAATTCTTTTGCAGTGAGGTTTGAGCTTCCCTCTCACTCCTCAGAGCGATAAACTTCTCTTTCGATCAGAAATGAGTTTTTCGCCGAATTAGGCTGAGAAATGTGTTTTGCACACAGTTTTGAGCTTCTCTCTCACTCCTAAGAGCGATAAACTGCTTTAAGTGTTGTTTCGAACTGAAAACTTCTCTTTCGATCAGAAATGAGTTTTTCGCCGAATTAGGCTGAGAAATGTGTTTTGCACACAGTTTTGAGCTTCTCTCTCACTCCTCAGAGCGATAAACTGCTTTAAGTGTTGTTTCGAACTAAAAACTTCTCTTTCGATCAGAAATGAGTTTCTAAGATCTAAAACGTATTGTAACTGCAAAATATGCACTAACATCAGGTTTTCAACCTTTTCTTACGTTTTTGGTTAATTTGTGCTTTGAACGTAGTAAAAGCCGTTTTTCGCCGGTTTAGGCTGAGAAAATTCTTTTGCAGTGAGGTTTGAGCTTCCCTCTCACTCCTCAGAGCGATAAACTTCTCTTTCGATCAGAAATGAGTTTTTCGCCGAATTAGGCTGAGAAATGTGTTTTGCACACAGTTTTGAGCTTCTCTCTCACTCCTAAGAGCGATAAACTGCTTTAAGTGTTGTTTCGAACTGAAAACTTCTCTTTCGATCAGAAATGAGTTTTTCGCCGAATTAGGCTGAGAAATGTGTTTTGCACACAGTTTTGAGCTTCTCTCTCACTCCTCAGAGCGATAAACTGCTTTAAGTGTTGTTTCGAACTAAAAACTTCTCTTTCGATCAGAAATGAGTTTCTAAGATCTAAAACGTATTGTAACTGTAAAATATGCACTAACATCAGGTTTTCATCTTTTCTTACGTTTTTGGTTAATTTGTGCTTTGAACGTAGTAAAAGCCGTTTTTCGCCGGTTTAGGCTGAGAAAATTCTCTCTCACTCCTCAGAGCGATAAACTGCTTTAAGTGTTGTTTCGAACTAAAAACTTCTCTTTCGATCAGAAATGAGTTTCTAAGATCTAAAACGTATTGTAACTGTAAAATATGCACTAACATCAGGTTTTCATCTTTTCTTACGTTTTTGGTTAATTTGTGCTTTGAACGTAGTAAAAGCCGTTTCTCGCCGGTTTAGGCTGAGAAAATTCTTTTGCAGTGAGGTTTGAGCTTCCCTCTCACTCCTCAGAGCGATAAACTTCTCTTTCGATCAGAAATGAGTTTTTCGCCGAATTAGGCTGAGAAATGTGTTTTGCACACAGTTTTGAGCTTCTCTCTCACTCCTCAGAGCGATAAACTGCTTTAAGTGTTGTTTCGAACTGAAAACTTCTCTTTCGATCAGAAATGAGTTTTTCGCCGAATTACGATGAGAAATGTGTTTTGCACACAGTTTTGAGCTTCTCTCTCACTCCTCAGAGCGATAAACTGCTTTAAGTGTTGTTTCGAACTAAAAACTTCTCTTTCGATCAGAAATGAGTTTTTCGCCGAATTAGGCTGAGAAATGTGTTTTGCACACAGTTTTGAGCTTCTCTCTCACTCCTCAGAGCGATAAACTGCTTTAAGTGTTGTTTCGAACTGAAAACTTCTCTTTCGATCAGAAATGAGTTTCTAAGATCTAAAACGTATTGTAACTGTAAAATATGCACTAACATCAGGTTTTCATCTTTTCTTACGTTTTTGGTTAATTTGTGCTTTGAACGTAGTAAAAGCCGTTTTTCGCCGGTTTAGGCTGAGAAAATTCTTTTGCAGTGAGGTTTGAGCTTCCCTCTCACTCCTCAGAGCGATAAACTGCTTTAAGTGTTGTTTCGAACTGAAAACTTCTCTTTCGATCAGAAATGAGTTTTTCGCCGAATTAGGCTGAGAAATGTGTTTTGCACACAGTTTTGAGCTTCTCTCTCACTCCTCAGAGCGATAAACTGCTTTAAGTGTTGTTTCGAACTAAAAACTTCTCTTTCGATCAGAAATGAGTTTCTAAGATCTAAAACGTATTGTAACTGTAAATATGCACTAACATCAGGTTTTCAACCTTTTCTTACGTTTTTGGTTAATTTCTGCTTTGAACGTAGTAAAAGCCGTTTTTCGCCGGTTTAGGCTGAGAAAATTCTCTCTCACTCCTCAGAGCGATAAACTGCTTTAAGTGTTGTTTCGAACTAAAAACTTCTCTTTCGATCAGAAATGAGTTTCTAAGATCTAAAACGTATTGTAACTGTAAAATATGCACTAACATCAGGTTTTCAACCTTTTCTTACGTTTTTGGTTAATTTCTGCTTTGAACGTAGTAAAAGCCGTTTTTCGCCGAATTAGGCTGAGAAATGTGTTTTGCACACAGTTTTGAGCTTCTCTCTCACTCCTAAGAGCGATAAACTGCTTTAAGTGTTGTTTCGAACTGAAAACTTCTCTTTCGATCAGAAATGAGTTTCTAAGATCTAAAACGTATTGTAACTGTAAAACATGCACTAACATCAGGTTTTCATCTTTTCTTACGTTTTTGGTTAATTTGTGCTTTGAACGTAGTAAAAGCCGTTTTTCGCCGGTTTAGGCTGAGAAAATTCTTTTGCAGTGAGGTTTGAGCTTCCCTCTCACTCCTCAGAGCGATAAACTTCTCTTTCGATCAGAAATGAGTTTTTCGCCGAATTAGGCTGAGAAATGTGTTTTGCACACAGTTTTGAGCTTCTCTCTCACTCCTCAGAGCGATAAACTGCTTTAAGTGTTGTTTCGAACTAAAAACTTCTCTTTCGATCAGAAATGAGTTTCTAAGATCTAAAACGTATTGTAACTGTAAAATATGCACTAACATCAGGTTTTCATCTTTTCTTACGTTTTTGGTTAATTTGTGCTTTGAACGTAGTAAAAGCCGTTTCTCGCCGGTTTAGGCTGAGAAAATTCTTTTGCAGTGAGGTTTGAGCTTCCCTCTCACTCCTCAGAGCGATAAACTTCTCTTTCGATCAGAAATGAGTTTTTCGCCGAATTAGGCTGAGAAATGTGTTTTGCACACAGTTTTGAGCTTCTCTCTCACTCCTCAGAGCGATAAAACTGCTTTAAGTGTTGTTTCGAACTGAAAACTTCTCTTTCGATCAGAAATGAGTTTTTCGCCGAATTAGGCTGAGAAATGTGTTTTGCACACAGTTTTGAGCTTCTCTCTCACTCCTCAGAGCGATAAACTGCTTTAAGTGTTGTTTCGAACTAAAAACTTCTCTTTCGATCAGAAATGAGTTTCTAAGATCTAAAACGTATTGTAACTGTAAAAAATGCACTAGCGTAACGTTTTTATCTTTTCTTACGTTTTTGGGTTAATTTGTGCTTTGAACGTAGTAAAGGCTGTTTATCGCCGGTTAAGGCTGAGAAAAGTCTTTTGCAGTCAGGTTTGAGCTTCTCTCTCACTCCTCAGAGCGATAAACTGCTTTAAGTGTTGTTTAGAACTGAAAGCTTCTCTTGCGATCAGAAATGAGTTTCTAAGATCTAAAAATTATTATAACTGTGTAAACTGCACTAGCATCACTTTTTTATTAATTCAGTAAAGGCTTTTGTCGCCGGTTTAGGCTGAGAAAAGCGTTTTGCACCCAGGTTTGAGCTTCTCTCTTACTCCTTAAAGCAACAAACTGCTTTAAATGTTGTTTCGAACTGAAAACTAATTAAGTTTTATTTATTTGAACCCATCTAATTCAATAGTTTATTGGGTTTTTTTTATATATCATCTTTTTTCATTTCTTTGAAACGTGGGCACAACAAACTGATGCACAATAATAAACATCTGCAATACTACCACCTGGTAAATCAGGTGGTGAAAGAATCACAGTATCTTGGGATCCAGATGAGCAACTGTCACATTGAGGATAAATGGCACTTTCTTTTTGGGCAGGAGCTGTCCAGATTAGTCAAGGTCAAGGTGACCATAGGGGATTCAAAAAACTTAAGTGTGTCTTTGGCCTTGACATCACCTACTAAATTCAGAGAAAAATACTCTTTAAAATCAGCATCTTTAAAATGCAAAGTGAAATTACCCTCAATTTGAAATGTCTGTTGCACAAGAGAATAAAGTGTGTCCACAGTACCAGGGATACCAGAATGTCTACGAATGTCATGTTCTTGAAGTATGATCCAAAGTTTAGCAGGCTGAGACATCGTAACATCAAACTGAAAAGACATAACAGATTGAGAGTACATCAAAATGTACTCTTACTAAGAAGTATTTAACAAAAATGTCCCAAGAAAGAGTAAAACCAAAGAAAGTTTTGTGTGTGTGGAAAAAAAAAATCACTAAAAGTAATTGCTGAATCAACATCCTTCATTAGAGATCATGTTCTCTAATCTTTCTAAATAGATAGTACGATCTGGCTGCGTTCAGATCAAGATGTACCAGTAAAGAAAAACAGCCTTGGTCGGCGGCAAAAAGCAGATCGTTTGTTGTTTTAACCAAAGCTGTCTCAGTGCTATGATGAGGCCTAAATACAGATTGGAATGAATTTTTTTCTGGCCTCACGAACAGAATGAATTGGAGGTGCGAGGGGGGAGTGTGTTGATATGCAGAATGCATTCAATAGCAGTTCCAAATATGACCACTAGGTGGACCTAGGAGATAATAATTATATTAAGGTCAACTACAGAGATAGTGGAGTAGAACAAGGGACGTAGGAACTGTAGGAAGATGTTTCATGTTCAATAAAGTAGAGCACAAGCTCATTTGTTGATTCTACAATGTTTATTGACTGAGTTCATAAACAACACAGGGAGGACAGCTGAACGCACACCGAGGACGCTCTCCGGCAGAGAGGACTCTAGACGAGGAAGTCTCACAGAATAAGGGGTAGTGGGTAGTACCGCGGGGTTGAGGCATGACTGATCATCCCTCCGCTCGCAATCCACACTTCATCAGTGAACAAGGTGGTGAGTGACAGATTTTGATTTGTTGGTCATATTTGTTTGTTTAGTCCCTCCATCTACCCTTAGGCACTCCACCCGGGACAAGTTGTAGTTACATGACACTGTAACGATTACGTGTAAGTCGAGGCTAGGTGCCCGACGGCGTGATAAAAAAAGACTAGCCTGGTCATAGTGAGGCCTCTATTAAAAGACGTTTTTTTAGAGGAATAGAACCGGAATGTGGGGAAGAGTGTCAATCCATTCAGAAGAATATTGATAGTGACAGGGACGAGGGAGGTGAGTATTTGTTTCGGGACTAAATTTCTGAGGACAAAGGCCAAACGAGAGAACCCAAAATGGGATATCAATTAGCAAAAAAAGAGTTTTATACAACCCTAAGGTGCACAGTGCAGCATTGTTTAACCAGATAAGTGGGATTATGGGACTAATAATGTAATGTATGGATTAAATCTTCCTGTTGTTTTCCATCAGGGAATCTACAAGGGGCGAGATGATAGGTCATTTTAATGTAGTGTCTCAGTCACAGTCAGTTCTGACCTTGGCGCTGCCCAACCGAGAAGGAGACAGCCAGAAGACGGAGCCCAGGGGGAAGGAGCAGCAGCGGCCACCACCGCAGCCACCCAGCAGCCTCTAGCCTACCTGACCCCCAACAAATTGGATAAAGAAAGTTTGGAGAACTTAAGGACTGGGAAACGAGAAAAAAGCGGGCACCACGTTTAAGCCATGTTGATGATGGTAGAGCAAGTGGCAAACCTCTCCACCAACACACTGCACAGAGGTGGAAGAGGGAGAGGCAGAGGAAGGGGTTGAGGCAGGGGCAAGGGCAGAGGAACTGGGAGAGTCGGATTTGCTGGCAACAGGCCAGTTTTCAAGCCAGATTTTGCTGTGGAGATGTGGGGAGGATGCACCGTTCTAAATTGGGGTAAAAAAGTATTTTAACTAGAAGGGGTATAACTGCAGTAAAGAAGTAAAAGAGAAAGAGTTAAAGTAAAAATTGAAGAATAAAGAGAAGAATAAAGAGAAGAGTAAAAAAAGAGAAACAGGAATGACGTCAAAAGAAGAAGGAAAAAAAAATACAGTAACTAGTAACAAGTATTGTACGGCATGCGCGAAATATAGTCTTCAGGATGGCGTAAGACTATACGTGACTTTCTATAAGACGTGTCCACAAACCCGGCTTTAGCGTGCATTATCTATGTGAAAGTTGACTGAAAAAGGTATTTATGTGTTTTTAATGAAGAAGAAGAAGAAGAAGAAGAAGAAGAAGAAGAAGAAGAAGAAGAAGAAGAAGAGGTTAAAAAAGCATGCAAAAGAGGAAAAAGTGTGAAAAGGCCTTAAAAGAGAATAGAGGAAGAAAACAATAGGAGTAAAAAAGTAATAGAGAAGAATACTGCAGTAAAAGAAGCTAGCAAAGACACAAGAAAATATGTTAAGAAAAGAGATAGGAAACTTGCAAGAAATTAAAAAAGTAGTCGACTTTCTTTGTGTGTGTAAAAACAGTGCTGGACACTGAGGCTCTCTGTCTGTGTGTGTGTAAGTGTGTGTGTGGCTGGACTGGAGAGTTTTTGTGTGTGCGTGTGTGAGTGATTGATGAGTTTTGGGGCTGCGCAAGGCTGTGTGTGTGTGTGTGGAATCTCTTTCTTTTGGTGAATACAGTGAGAGAGTGTAAAATGTGTTTCATTAACAAATATATGTATTATGTTTATGTGTTGATTACCAGTGATGGTATAGTTACTTTAAAAAAGTAATCCGATTACTGATTACTGATTACTCCTTTAAAAAGTAACTTAGTTACTTTATGGATTACTTGATTTTAAAAGTAACTAAGTTACTTTACAAGTTACTTTATTAGTTACTTTCAGCAGCTGCAGACACCACCTCCCGCCACCTTAACATAAAAATTATAACCAGTTTTGCCAATACTCCCTTTATTGGAAAATGCATTTTTAACAGCAACAATGTATCTCTATTAAGTTGAACTATTTCCTAATTTTCTTTTTATATAAAAATAAAAAAATTAACTTAACATATTTTTTAAAAATAAAATAAAATATGGTCTTTCTTGATTTTACTAAACATAAATACTTGTTTTTATAAAAAATATATAAAATAAAGAAAGTCTTTCTTGACCTGACATATTTAACACTGTAAAACTGAACATTAAACCTGTTGTTCTCTGCAGGGCAGCAAGGAGTGGTTTTATAAAACAGAACCGTGTATACGGTCTAGACCAGGGATCACACATTTGCAGACTGCGGTCCGGGTCCGGACCCAGACGTTGTCCAATACGGACCCATACCGGACCCAACTACTGAGAAGGATTTAATTCTGACAGTGTTCATTTAAAGCACCGGAACTTTTCTTGTCTTTACGGTATGTGCGCTCTGCGCCACAGTGAACTTCCAATCACGTGTGGTGTAAAATCTTTAAATGCTCTCCTCTGCCAATCAAATTTGTGGCAGACCGCTGCCCTGGCTAGTGAATTGGGACGGGGCCGCAAAAAAACGCCTTTATAAAGAGCCCGAGAACTGGCGAAAAACGAAAACGGGCGGAAACTAAAGACACGCCGAGCGCGAGAGAGAGAGACAGGGGAGAAAGCGAGACGTGTGTGATTGGGGAAGAGCGGAGGGGGAATGGGTAAGGGAGCGGTGTGTGTGTGTGTGTGTGTGGAGGAGATGAGGTGGAGAGAGAGAGAGTAACGCACAGTGACTTAAATAAGCAGTGTTGGGAGTAACGGCGTTAAAACTAACGGCGTTACTAACGCAATTACTTTTTTTCAGTAACGAGTAATCTAACTAATTACTCTGACTGTAACTATAACGCCGTTACCATTTCCGACACCCCGTTACTGCACGTTACTTTGGCCGCACTTTTTTTTACTTCGCTTTGCCCTAACCGATCCTCTGTCCGGTGAACTTGAGCTTCTGGCCGCTGTGCCTGTAGGTTTAGGTGGTTTGGCGTGGTGAAGTGAGGCACAATTGTGACGATTTGCGTGCTCTAATTAATTCAGTGATTGCCGTGGACAGCCCAAGTTCCGAATTAAGGACGTTAAACTCTTTTTAGCTGCTCCGGTTTTTGTGGTGCTGCTGCTTCCTCTTTTAGAGAAGGCTCCTATTAGCTCCTATTTTTTATTTTATATAAAGCTCTGATGTGATAATCACAATGTTGCTAAGTAACCAATTATTATTGTTCACTACAGCGAACGAAATAGCGAAAACTGAAAGTGAAAAAAAAACATTTGTGTTAACTGAATCTAATAAAAAAGGTAATTAAAAGGAAAAAACATAACTCGAACTGTATTTTGTGTTTATAAAACTAACTAAAACGAACTGAAATTACAGATAGAATACCCTCATTTTCGTGTTTAATTTATTTATAAGCGCTGTTGTACAGCGGAGTTGTACAGCGGGGTGTTGTGCCGAGCGCGCGGCACCTCGTGGTCCTTTAGTTCTTGTATAAAGCGCTCGCGCTAGCAAGCCCACCCTAAAAAACTTGCTGAACAGAAAAAATAAAAACAAAATAAAATTAAACTATAATAATAATGAAAAATGTAATCACGTAGCTCTGGGCGCACGTGAACGCCTCCGCGTTTGACTTGCAGCACTGTGTGTAGCTGTTCTTAAAAAAACATTTAATGACAGTTCATGGTTCAGGCTCGGGCAGAACGTGCACGGGCTCCGGCTGGGTCGGGTCTGATTTTTTGAGCCGGATCTAAGCTCTATTCCCCTTTGGTGTAGCTGTTATATTAATACCATTTTAACGGGCATTAAATTGTTGTTTTTGTCCATTATTTTGTTTTGTTTATATATACATATTTCCTTTGAGTGTGGCTTGGTTTGTTTAATTTCATCCCCAGACGCGTTTTTCATGTTTTTCAGTATTACAAGTTTTAGTAATTTTCTTTGGTTCTGTGGAGAATTTCGTTTTGTTTTTTTGAAATTCGTTAGACTATATTTTTGTCAACATTTTGGGTTTATTTTCGTTTGTTATTTTTCTAATAATAATTGTAAATGCATAATTGATTTTCTTTTTTTGACGGGCGAATAATAAAAAGTAACGTGATAGTTACTTTTACTGGTAACTAATTACTTTTATAGTGGAGTAACTCCGTTAGTAACTCAGTTACTTTTTTGGAGAAGTAAGGAGTAACTATAATTACTTTTTCAAAGTAACATGCCCAACACTGTAAATAAGTAACTTTAATCTGATTACTGGATCGGAAATAGTAACGCGTTAGATTACTCGTTGCTGAAAAAAAGGGTCAGATTAGAGTAGCGTTTCTAAATAAGTACTGACATCACTGTTGATTACTATACTTAATATGGCAGATCAGGCTAATCGGGGGAATTTAGGGGTTGAATTGTATTAATTTAGAGGAGAGCAATTGCAAATCTCCATTGTGATGACTTTTATTGGGAGAAAAAAATTTCACAGAGCCAGGTTACCAATTGTCTCAGTCAGGCTTTGAGATTACATGCCTTGTCTTTGATCTTGGCCTAGGGAGAGGCAAATGGAACAATGGATTTTTGTGAAGTACTGATAAAAGTCACCTTATTTTGATTAAACATTAAACAGCTTTGAAGACAAAATTATAATATATAGTGCCTGAATACTGTATATACTGAATATAGTGCCTGAAAGTTAGAGAATGAATGGTATATGTTATGTGTTTAGTTAGTTTTAAAACGGCCGATAATATATATATATTACTGCATAGGTATAATAAAGAGTAAAAGTAGTGTTAATGCTATATTGAGGTATAGACTATAAGTGAGTGAATAAGGGTTTATAAATTCTCTGGTGTGTGTGTATTTTATATAGGAATCATGAGGTAATATTTATAAACCACTGAAAGATGAGCCGACTTATTTTTTTGTATAAATGTGGATGAGGTCAGAGACACAGTAACCAATACTTGAATATTGGAATGAGCTCTGTATCTTGTCATGATAAATAGATATTAAATAAATAATTAAATTTGGACGTATAAAGTGGTATTTTTAGTGCTTTCCCATCATAAACACACCACTGGAGAGTTTAATGATATGTTGAAATGGGTTGATTATGAGATAAATATGAAATATGGGTGTATATATTTTTTTGTGCTTGAGTAGAAGAAATAGTTGTATTATTATAATTGGGTACAGCTGGCTGAACGTATGTGCAGGCTTGTGTGTGCTTAAAATGAGGGTATGTCTGTGTGTACTTTGAGCTGTATACAGAGTGTTTGGACCTTCTGAGTTTGGTTGACATTGATTAATGCATTTGGGGTCACACTGGTGGTGTTTTTTTGTCTTAGGCTGTTTTACTTTGTGATATGGCTTTGTAGAAATGGTTGTGCTTCATGGTTTGGGTTTCATGGGTAATGTATGTGTCTCTAGGGATGTTTGGTAGATGAGGTTTAAAGCTTTCAACTTGAACTAATGTAAATTACTATGTCAAAGAACATATGGTCACGAGAGAAAAACAAGTGAAGGTGCTGCGGGATTTTGGTCTGGAATGTTTTTGTAGCCTGGTGATGGACTGGAGAGTAAAGTGCTGCTGGTTTAAACAGGATGTAATGAGATCTATGTGAAGTTTGGTTGATTGCTTGAGTCTGTCAGCTTATGTATGCTGTACATCAAACTGGGGTGACAGGTCATTAGGCAAACTGGTATAGCTATTAGAACATCCCTTAGGAAAACATAACATGAGCTCATACCAGATGGTTTATGGGTTTTGAACTTGGAAAGTAATCACTGTCTTGTGTTTCTTTTATCCATGTCTAATTGGGGATGTGAGAGAACCGAGAGGGAGTTTGGGGGGCCGTCCACAGGGGCTGCAGCAGACCTGAGCCGACGAACAGAAAAGCCTGAGGAAGCTTCAAAAACAACTCAGGGTACTGTTTCCTAATTCACAAACTCTATAAAAGATTCACACCTGCATTAGATTTTATAGACACATAAATTTGTGAATAGTACTCATGGTTAATGCAATCATTTATTTAATTTGTGGACTAGTACATATGCATTGGGTTTAGTTTTCACGATTGGCCTACAAATAATTAAGGGTAATCTCTCAGAAACTTTGCAACTGATTGAGTAATCAATATTTTTAGTGAACAAGTGATCTTACAGGAGTTTGTTAAGAAGAATTTTAATTAGGATCATAATATTTAAGCATTGTGAGTAATTATAATAGTTACACACATTTGATGTTTAGATTTCATAAGTGGTGGATAGTTTCTTGTTTTTGCTATGCTTATCATTGGTAAGGGGACTTACTGTGGGATAGAAGTGTGATACTAGTATATATTCTAACTTTCAGATTTTGATAAATTTATTTAGATTTTTGTTTATTAGGGAAAATTCAATACATGTTGTATAATTAAAACATGTATAATTAAAAAAAAGGTCAATTAATTAATTATCTTAAGCATTTTATGTTACTGTATTGTAGACAATTAAAACAAAAAGAACCATAGGAATGTCAAACATGGAAACAAATGCTGCGAAACAGATTACTCCGATTGATGTGGTTAAAAAGAATAATCCATTAATTAAAGGCATTGCAAAAGTGTCCAAAAAGTGGAATCAAAGATGGCCTTCAATTGATCAGCCGTGGCCTCAGGAAGGGACTCTTAATCCAGATGTAATTAGTGTGATACGAGTACTGGTCTCTACATATAAAGCGGGGCAAAAGACAAGGAAGAAAGGTGAAAGGCGCAAGGAAAAGAGGAAAATGGAGCTTGGCATTCTTCAATTGTTTGACGCTGAGGGACAGAAAATGATTAAAGCAGCTAAGGAGAAGAGAGAGAAAGGTGTAGAAGAAATAGGACAACGTGCTAAAGTAATAGAAAAACAGATGACAGAAATCAATGTACCTTTTTCACATGTGGATCTGGTGAAGAAACTCCCACCTTATGAGAAGCAAGTGAACTTTGAGGAGATCTATCCTCAACTCCCAGTGATTAGTCAACAGGGTGATTACCACATCAAAAATGAAGATGATCAAGTGATAGAAGCAGGACGTGCAGAAACAACCATCAAGATGTATCCAAAGTCCAAGAAGAAAACCACACATCTGACAACAACAGGTGGACTAAGGATCAGAAGGACAAGAGATGAAGAAGAAGAGGAACAAAGTGATGTGGGAGAGAAAAGGGGTGGATACATTTCAGTAATCAGACGAATACTGGCTACTGCAGAAAGAAGATGAGATAAGACAAGAAAGAAGGAATACTCCACAGAAGTTGAAAGTTCTACTGAAAGTGAGCACGGTGACAGTGATGAAGATTCAGGAAGTAAAGATTTTCCCTATGAAAGTAGACGAAGGGCTATAAGTTAGAGGGCAAATGTGGAGAACATTGAGAAATATGTTTCCAACCAGTGAGAACTAAACTGGCAGAGGTGGTTGGTCTTGGAAGTATGGCAAAAGGCATCTACACGGATCATATTTCGCATCAAGTGGAATTGTATCGAAAGAGAGAACATGATCGAAAAGAACAAGATCAAGACATCCTAAGAAAGCTGAACCAAATACAATTGGTGGATTCCAAAACCAAAGAGAAAAAACAAGCTTTGGTGATACAGACGCAAGCTCCACAACCACAGCAGGTATTACAACCTCAATCAACACAGACACCAATTCAACCATCAATGGAGATTCCAGTCACTTCTTGGACACAACCATTTTATGGACAAGGCCAGACGTGGAGAGGAAGGAGCAGAGGAAACATGAATAGAGGTCGAGGAGGACGATTTGATCCGTATTTTCAACAATCTACAGAAGTGTGTTACAATTGTGGACAGTTAGGCCACTTTGCTCGTGAGTGCAACGGACCAGTAGGAAATTTCAGAGGAAATTTCAGAGGAAATCAAAGGGGAGGATTCAGAGGCCAAGCAAGAATATCAAGAGGACCGGTGAACCCGATGAGGGGCCCGGAACCAGGATTCTAGGGGTGCCCAGAAGACTCGAAAGGGGGGTGTCAGCTGGTAGCAATAGGATCGGAGAGTGATCCAACAATAGAGGTGAAAGTTAATGATCGACCATTGGAAGTTTTAGCAGATGGTGGAGCTGCTTTCACCTGTATTCGGTCTGAAGATGCTATACACCTCCCCATGTCTGGACAATGGATTTGGACGATCGGGTTTGAGGGAGTAAAACAGCTGATTCCTCTCACAGAACCAATTGAGCTCTGCTATAAACATCAAAAGACTAAAATACCAATTTTGGTATCAGAACATACACCCATTGCACTCCTAGGACGAGATGCCAGGCTGTCTGGTGGAAGTACCACATGATGTTGTCCATCAATTAATGATGACAGAAGAAGTAGGAGAGTCTGCAGTGTTTTGGATTGGAAATTTAAGTGCTGAACTTTTGGAGCCAGCCAGAGTGTGGGAGAAGTTCTTGACAGCAAACCTACCTGATGCAAAGCTTCCAGAGTATCCATTTCACTGTACTCTCAAATATTTCAAAGATGCTGCAAAATCAAATGCGGAAGACTGGCTGAGTCATCAACCTAAGGAAGTTCAACTTCAGTCAAGTTGTATCATTTTGGGACTACAAGATGCCGCTATGAAGATAGACGAAAATGACTATTTAAAGGAAGAATTTGACATTAAACACAGTGTCCCACATGTGACATTGTTGGTCTCTGAGGATTATGAGCAGAAACATCTTGGAGAAATGATGTCAGAAGCGGAGAAGGCTCTGTTCAAGCCTCCACAAGAGAATCCGACTATATGCAGGAGTGAAGATCAGCGATTTTTGAAAATCATAATTGCTGCACAAGGAAAAGGACAACCACAAACTGTGCGGATGACACATGAATCAATATGTAGTGCTGAAGTGGAAGCTGATTCTCTGAAGATGGAAATGTTATGACAAGTACCACAATCTCTCTGGTCTCAACATAGTACTGATATCGGACTTGTGAAATCAGCTCAACCGGTGAAAGTTGAACTTCGACCTGGAGTCAAACCTCCATGGAAGAACCAATACCCATTGCCAGAAGAAGCTGTTCAGGGGATTGGACCACAAATTGAAGGTCTTCTGAAAGCTGATGTTCTAAAGATAACACAGACTCCTCAGAGTAACACTCCTTTGTTACCTGTGAAGAAACCAGATGGTTCTTATCGCTTAGTACATGATCTGAGAGCAGTGAATGACGTAGTGGCTGATTTTCCAGCTGAAGTGCCAGATCCACATACTTTATTAGATCAGATTCCTTCAGACGCAACACATTTTACAGTGTTAGATTTATGTGGGGCATATTTTAGTGTTCCACTTAGTGTAGAAAGCCAAGGGTTGTTTGGATTTACATACAATGGACAGTTATATGAGTATAAAAGGTTACCACAGGGATTTAAACAGTCCTCACATTTTCAATAAAGTTTTGAAGGATGATTTGGCAGGATTAGAGTTGTCAATACAAAGTAAAGTGATTTATTATGTAGATGATATTGCTATTTGCAGTTCATCAAAAGAAATTTGTCATGAAGACTCGGTTAAGTTGTTAAAAATGCTAGAAGAAAAAGGTCACAAAGTCTCTCAGAAAAAGTTGCAATATTGTCAGGAGAAGGTAACTTATTTGGGTCAGACAATATCACATGGACATAGAAGTATTTCTGACAAACAGTGTGGGCCCTAAATTGGTAATCAATATATGCTATATTACCTTTATAATAATATATTTGTATAAAAAGTCTAGAGTTCACTAAGTTCTGTTAAAACAGGTGTCTGACCCTTTCTCTGAGGCCTGTACAGTCTGTACCAAGGCGTGAGGTGCTGGTCGAGGCGACCTTGGGCTTTGTCTGACTTCGGCTGAAAAAGCCCAGACGTTGCGCAAGATCAGCTTTCTCTCACGAGAAGAGTGCCCAAGTGAAGGAAAGGTGGAGCTTAGAGCCCCACCTTTCTCACCCAAATACTGTATAAAAGTGTGTGTATTCCTCTGTATTATCAGAAGACTGAAGCTTCCTGACTTCAAGAACAGTAAAAGATCAACTTAGAACTTCGGAAAGACTCGTCTTCTCCTTTCTTTAAACTTGAGGCACTCGTCTGTTTTTACCTTATTTCTTTTGAACTTAAAGCTTTTGTAGTGATGCATGACTAGATAAGTTCTAGAGCTCATTTTAGCTAGCCCAGGCTTCCCTTTCTGGGAGGCCTAGAAGAGTCGTGAAATAACCGCGACAACAGCTAGAAGCAATTCGTAAGGTTCCAAAGCCCAGGACAGTCAGGGAAATGATGACATTTTTGGGTATTACTGGGTATTCCTCAGCATGGATAGAGGATTATGCTAGGATAATGGCGCCGTTGAGGGCTATGATTAAAGACACAGGGAATGCCAAAGTCAAAGTCAAAGTCAAAGTGGTTTTTATTGTCATTTCAGCTATATACAGAGTACACAGTGAAACGAAACAACGTTCCTCCAGGGACCATGGTGCACATAAACACAGTGTAGACAGAACAATAGTGCAACAGTACAAAAGTGCAGACAGACAATACAACACAATACAGACAAAGAATAATAAATAACAAGACAGTGTGCAAATTATGCAGTGTGCAAAAAGTGTGCAAAAAAGACCAGTGAGGTAGTAATTACCTCTATTACACAGTGTGCAATAGAGTCCAGTGAGGTAGTAGGGTTTTTAGTGCTTTCCATTTTCTGGGGTAAGTGGGGTAAGAGTGTGTGTGCATGTACAGAAAAACCATCAGTTCAGTCTCTGCAGTTGAGGAGTCTGATGGCTTGGGGGTAGAAGCTGTTGCAGAATCTGGTCGTGCTGGACCGGATGCTGCGGTACCGTCTTCCCGAAGGCAGGAGGGAGAACAGTTTGTGTGAGGGATGGGTGGGGTCATTCACAATGCTGGTTGCTTTGCGGATGCTGCGGGTGGTGTAAATGTCCGTGATGGAGGGGAGAGAGATGCCGATGATCCTCTCAGCTGTCCTCACAATACGCTGGAGGGTCTTGCGGTCAGAGACGGTGCAGGTCCCAAACCAGGCAGTGATGCAGCTGCTCAAGATGCTCTCAATGGTCCCTCTATAGAAGAGTGTGAGGATGGGTGGAGGGAGACGGGCCTTTCTCAGCTTCCGGAGGAAGTAGAGACGCTGCTGGGCTATCTTGGCTGTAGAGCTGGTGTTCAGGGTCCAGGCGAGGTTATCTGCTAAGTGGACACCAAGGAACTTGGTGCTCTTAACAATCTCCACAGAGGACCCGTCGATGTTGAGTGGAGAGTGGGTGTGTTGTGGGCTCCTGAAGTCAACAACCATTTCCTTTGTCTTGTCCACATTCAGGTGAAGGTTGTTGACTGTACACCAGTCTGTCAGCCGCTGCACCTCCTGTATGCTGACTCGTCGCCTTTGGTGATGAGACCCAGCACGGTTGTATCATTGGCGAACTTGATAAAGCTGTTAGAACTGTGTTTTGCAGCACAGTCATGAGTCAGCAGGGTGAACAGCAGAGGACTCAGGACACTGCCCTGGGGGGCCCCAGTGTTCAGTGTGATGGTGCTGGAGGTGCTGCCCCCGAACCGGACTGACTGGGGTCTCCCCGTCAGAAAGTCCAGGATCCAGTTGCAGAGGGGGGTGTTGAGGCCGAGCGAGCTTAGCTTCCTGATGAGGTTCTGTGGGATGATGGTGTTGAATGCTGAAATGAAGTCTATAAACAGCATTCTGACGTAAGTGTCCTTCTTCTCCAGGTGGGTGAGGGAGAGATGAAGGGTGGTGGTGATGGCATCGTCCGTGGAGCGATTGGGACGATACGCAAACTGCAGGGGGTCCAGTGAAGAGGCCAGTCGTGTCTTGATGTTCCTCATGACTAGCCTCTCGAAGCACTTCATGATGATGGGTGTAAGTGCAACGGGACGGTAGTCATTGAGGCAGGACACTGTGGACTTCTTCGGCACGGGAACGATGATGGTGGACTTGAGGCACGTTGGGACAGTGGCGCTGCACAGGGAGATGTTGAAGATGTCCGTGAGAACATCTGTCAGCTGGTCTGCGCACTCCCTGAGCACTCTGCCGGGAATGTTGTCTGGTCCTGCAGCTTTTCGTGGGTTGACTCTGCGCAGAGTGTTCCTCACATCCACTGCAGTCAGGCACAACACCTGCTCGTCCGGCTTGGGCATGGTCTTTCTCGCCATCGTGTTGTTTTGTGCCTCAAACCGTGCATAAAAGTTGTTCAGGGCATCAGGGAGGGAGGCATCCCGTTCACAGGACGGTGGAATTGTCCTGTAGTTGGTGATTGCCTGGATGACCTGCCACATACGCCGCGCGTCACCCGTGTCCTTGAAGTGGCTGTGGATTCTCTGGGCGTGTGCGCGCTTTGCCTCTCTGATGGCTCTTGACAGGTCGGATCTCGCTTTCCTCAGGGCCACCTTGTCACCCACTCTGAAGGCGGAGTCGCGGGTCCTCAGCAGCGCACGTCATCCAAGCAATCATCCAAGGCTTCTGGTTTGGGCGTGTAGTGATGGTCTTGGAGACAGTGACATCAATCAATACACTTGCTGATGTAGCCAGTGACTGATGCTGCATACTCCTCCAAATCAACAGAATCGCCTTCAGTAGCAGCCTCCCTAAACATGTCCCATGCAGTGCACTCAAAACAGTCCTGAAGGGCAGAGATGGAGCCTGCCGGCCAGGTTTTCACCTGCTTCTGAACTGGTCTGGAGCGTCTGATGAGTGGTGTGTATGTTGGAGTCAGCCAAACACACATGTGGTCCGAGAAAGCGAGGTGGGGGCGGGGCTCCGCCCGGTACGCGCTGGGGATGTTTGTGTAAACAAGATCCAGCGCGCTCGCTCCTCTCGTTGCAAAGTCCACATGTTGATGGAATTTAGGGAGCAGTGACTTGAGATTTGCGTGGTTGAAATCTCCGGCGATAATAAACAGTCCGTCTGGGTGTTTGTTCTGCAGATCGCTGATAGACCGATAGAGTTCACACAGAGCCTCTTTAGCATTAGCACCAATGCTAGCGCTGGGTGGGATGTAGACAGCAGCTATTAGCACGGCGGAGAACTCCCGTACTAAATAAAAAGGTCTGCACTTGACTATCAGGAACTCCACCAGCGGAGAGCAGTGTTTGGCGACAGTCACAGCGTTGTTACACCATTCCGTGTTGATGTAAACACACACGCCTCCACCGCGGATCTTCCCAGATAGAGCCGCGCTCCTATCCGCCAAACTCCATTGTCAACTTTCCTGGACACAAGAGGGCATATTGTCGTTTGAGACAATTAAAAAGAGGCTACAAGAAGCACCTGCACTAGCGCTTCCAGATTATTCTAAGAATTTTCTGTTGTATGTCTCCACGTCCGTAGGAGGTAAATATGCATGTGCAGTTCTTTGTCAGCCAACAGGGACGGGAACTAGTCCTCAACCTATTTCATACTACTCTACTGCATTTTCAGAAGTAGAATTGGGGCTACCATTGTGCTACAGAGCACTAGTGGGTGTTTATTTGATGTATGAAAAGGCATCTGCTGTCACGATGGGTTATCCAGTGACAATTCTTACTCATCACAGTGTTAGGAATCTTTTGAACCATGGAAAATATACATTGACAGTGCCAAGGCTTAGAGATTATCATAGGCTCCTTGAACAAGAGGATGTCACGTTAGTTAGATGTGTTCCAGCTGAAACTTTGCCGACTCCAGAGGATGGTGAGCCACATGATCAGTGTTGGGCACGTTACTTTGAAAAAGTAATTAGTTATAGTTACTCGTTACTTCTCCAAAAAAGTAACTGAGTTACTAACGGAGTTACTCCACTATAAAAGTAATTAGTTACCAGTAAAAGTAACTATCGCGTTACTTTTTATTATTCGCCCGTCAAAAAAAGAAAATCAATTATGCATTTACTGTTATTATTAGAAAAATAACAAACGAAAATAAACCCAAAATGTTGACAAAAATATAGTCTAACGAATTTCAAAAAAACAAAACGAAATTCTCCACAGAACCAAAGAAAATTACTAAAACTTGTAATACTGAAAAACATGAAAAACGCGTCTGGGGATGAAATTAAACAAACCAAGCCACACTCAAAGGAAATATGTATATATAAACAAAACAAAATAATGGACAAAAACAACAATTTAATGCCCGTTAAAATGGTATTAATATAACAGCTACACCAAAAGGGAATAGAGCTTAGATCGGGCGCAAAAAATCCGACCCGACCCAGCCGGAGCCCGTGCACGTTCTGCCCGAGCCTTAACCATGAACTGTCATTATGAGCCGGACCCGATCCGCCCCATAAACTGTCTGTTTTCGGGCTGATTGAATGAGCGAAATATAATCAGAATTATGTTAATTTACACTGTAACATAAAAGCATAGAACTATTATTTAATTTAAATGTTTTTTTTAAGAACAGCTACACACAGTGCTGCAAGTCAAACGCGGAGGCGTTCACGTGCGCCCAGAGCTACGTGATTTCATTTTTCATTATTATTATAGTTTAATTTTATTTTGTTTTTATTTTTTCTGTTCAGCAAGTTTTTAGGGTGGGCTTGCTAGCGCGAGCGCTTTATACAAGAACTAAAGGACCACGAGGTGCCGCGCGCTCGGCACAACACCCCGCTGTACAACTCCGCTGTACAACAGCGCTTATAAATAAATTAAACACGAAAATGAGGGTATTCTATCTGTAATTTCAGTTCGTTTTAGTTATAAACACAAAATACAGTTCGAGTTATGTTTTTTCCTTTTAATTACCTTTTTTATTAGATTCAGTTAACACAAATGTTTTTTTCACTTTCAGTTTTCGCTATTTCGTTCGCTGTAGTGAACAATAATAATTGGTTACTTAGCAACATTGTGATTATCACATCAGAGTTTTATATAAAATAAAAAATAGGAGCTAATAGGAGCCTTCTCTAAAAGTGGAAGCAGCAGCACCACAAAAACCGGAGCAGCTAAAAAGAGTTTAACGCCCTTAATTCGGAACTTGGGCTGTCCACGGCAATCACTGAATTAATTAGAGCACGCAAATCGTCACAATTGTGCCTCACTTCACCTCGCCAAACCACCTAAACCTACAGGCACAGCGGCCAGAAGCTCAAGTTCACCGGACAGAGGATCGGTTAGGGCAAAGCGAAGTAAAAAAAAGTGCGGCCAAAGTAACGTGCAGTAACGGGGTGTCGGAAATGGTAACGGCGTTATAGTTACAGTCAGAGTAATTAGTTAGATTACTCGTTACTGAAAAAAGTAATGGCGTTAGTAACGCCGTTAGTTTTAACGCCGTTACTCCCAACACTGCACATGATTGTGTGCAAGAAGCAGAACGATACTCAAAGCTTAGATCTGATTTGCAAGCCATCCCATTACATAATGCAGATGTAGAATATTGGACTGATGGATCCTGCTATCGTGTAGGTGACACATTAAGTGCTGGTTATGCAGTAGTGAGAGCCCAGGGCTCTGATTTTGTTGTTGAAAAGGCTGAAATAGTACCGCAGCCTGCATCTGCTCAATTAGCAGAACTTGTGGGGCTAACAGAAGCATGTTTGTTAGCAGAAGGCAAGCGAGGAGGAAAAGAAGAGCACAGTGCAACCAGGAGACAAGGTGTTTGTGAAGGTGTTTCGAAGAAAGTGGTATAATGAACGCCGTGAAGGTCCTTTTGAAGTAGTTCGTTGTACAGGAACTGCAGTTCAGGTTAAAGGGTCTCCAACCTTGTCACATTGTGTTAAAGCTCCAAAAGATGAGGCACCACACCCACAGGAAGCAGATGTGGCAGACCATGCAGAGGCAGAGATACAGCAGGAGTCACAAAGTCAAGTTCCAGAAGAAGAGAGTGTCCGAGTTATGGAGGGGAGGGATGACTCTGTGCATATTGCTGATGTTGTCAGGAATAACTCAGCGGACAATGATCACGAAAGAAGATTTGAAGACATCAACTTTCAATATGTCCCAGAACAAGCAGAACCACTTCCAGTTGAAAGCAGAGCAGCAAACGACACAGAGAACTCTGATCCCATTGTAAGAGAAGCTAAAGACTCAGATAGGAGCCTACGACGAGTTCAAAAAAGAGTCAGACCAAAACACTACGAGACTTAGGACGGACGTGACTTTAGGGAACTCTACTATGACAGTATTGACTGCTATTAAGGGTATAAATGTAACTCACATAACTACTATGACACCTCAGAGTATGTTAACAACAATAGCACCTGAAATAACTGTTATTAAAGTTAAGTTGGATAGGACAGTTTATCTGCCTTGTAGCTGTGGGAGGTTTAATACTGCAGGTAATAATCCACCGAGGTGGCAACATAGTAGTCGTAAGGAACTGGTGTTAGCAGGTGAATAGTGTACCTCATGATCAAAGGAAGTATGTTTTGTATAATGACAAGAGATGGTTTAAAGTATGGAGTGATTGTTCAATTCTAATGCGTAATGTAACCCAAGAAGACCAAGGAGAATACATATGTACGTATTTGGAGCCTAATTTTAGATTTATGCCGTTTCTGAATGTGTGGCAAGCTGGGTATATAACTCGTAGAGTGTTAGTTGTGATAAAAGATTTAAGTCCAACTATTACTGCAAAACCTCAGAATAAATTTCTTACACTAATCACTCCAAGGCAAAATGGTTCACAAATAAAGCAGCATATTGTAGCTTTGGACATATTTAAGAACATTACTACAACAGTTCAGCCTACGATTGTATTTACAACAGAGAAGGGAATTAATGTTACTACAGCACAGGTGACAACGTACAAGTCAGCCATTTTTGGAAATAGTACAAGGAGGGATGGAATAAAGGGTAATTTGGCTAATACTACAGGGACAACACTGTCACCTGCTAACATAACTTCTAAAGTAGTGGAACAGGCAGTGAATATAACTCAAAAGCCCATAATACAACTAGAATCGAGCATGAATAGAAGTAATGAGATTTTTGAACTTAGTTATAAATTGAGGGCAGAAAATGACTGGGGATCATCTATTAATATGACAAATTTAACTGATCAGCAGGAAGATTTTGACAGGACACTGACTGACATGACTGACCATTACCGTGCAGTTCGGAAGAGAGATACTAAGTGGAAGGCATATGGCTTTGATTCTCAGGTATTACAAACAGCAGATCCATGGATAAATAGGAATTTATGGTTTCAGAAGATAACTCATTCCGTAAGGGTGGGTTACCATAGAAAGGGTCCGTGTGTAGTGAAAGTCCCAGCACCGGGAACTTGGTCTTCAATCTTAGAAGCAATTCCAGAACCATTGCTTTCAGAATGTCAGTTTTATGCATTATCTTGGCTATTATATAAGCAGCAGACTACTATTGAAGCACAGATGGCTATATCTAGGTTTTTGTTTCAATCTGGAGGTAATTGAACTTGGATGAAGGATATACGATATGTAAACATATTAGATCAGCAAGAAGATGTGCAGTCAGCAATGCCGGATGCAATGAAAGTAACTGCTGTTAAGGCAGACGAATGCATTTGTTCAAATAATACACATGGGGGTTCAGGAATGTTTATGGGGTTATCAGAATGCAACAATTATGTGATACAATTAGATTTAAGTAAACATAAAATGAGGGATGGTTTGTTTGAAGTGACTTTCCAGGTGCCACACCTTAAGCAGAGTAGAACTGTGATGGCAGAGCATGAACCATTGCCAGGAAATTTAACTATTGGTCATTTTAAAGATATTTGGTGGGTCTGTGGAGACAAGGCATATATATTTCTGCCTTATGGCTGGATAGGTTGCTGTTATATGGCAACGTTGAAGCTTCCGTATGAGGTTTATACGCTTCAGAAGGGTGAGCCATCTAATGTTGTCCAATCAAAGAGACGAAAAAGGGAGATGGCACAGTTTCACAATTTGGATGCTTATCATTGGAGGATTAGTATAGGAGAAAAATGGGGGATAGGTTGCTGTTATATGGCAACGTTGAAGCTTCCGTATGAGGTTTATACGCTTCAGAAGGGTGAGCCGTCTAATGTTGTCCAATCAAAGAGACGAAAAAGGGAGATGGCACAGTTTCACAATTTGGATGCTTATCATTGGAGGATTAGTATAGGAGAAAAATGGGGGATAGGATTATTTCCCTGGTATGGGTTGACTTTTTTAGCAGATCATATAGATAACATTACATACACTTTGCAAGGCTTTGCTAATGAAACGATTAAAGGTTTTGAGTTTTTGTCCAACACACAAAAAAGTCATAGATTAACATTGCTGAAGCATGACATGGCTTTAGATTATATTTTGGCTAAACAAGGTGGATTATGTGCAGCTTTAAATTTGACAGGGGATGCCTGTTACACATTGATTCCTGATAGTACTGACAATGTTACTAATGTTATAGAGGCATTAAAAAATATTAGGGATGCTTTTGGTCCGTCACAAGGTGCTGGTTGGTCTGTTAATGCATGGTTGCTTGAGAAATTTGGTCCAATGGGAGCATTGTTAGTGCAATTATTGGGAGCAGCTTTGTTATCTGTGTGTGTTATGTTTTGCTTTTGTACTCTGTTATTGATTTGTGCTAAGGCTATGATATTGAGGTGGATAGGAGTTGTAATGCCAGGAGATCGGGTCCAGATGCCATTATTAAATAGGACTGACTCAGACGATGACGATGACTCACAGGTAGAAAGTGTAGTGGACGGTGACATGGTGGAAAAATATCCATTTTAATTATTTAACCATTGTATACTCTTGATACTTAAGTTTAATATTCACACAAATATTTTACTCATATCCTCTTATATAGGAGTGAATTGAAACTATTGTTGTTTGTTATTGTAACTGTTTACTTTGTGTCTCTTCCATTGTACACGATACTGGTTGGTGTTTTCTTTCTTTCTTTCCAGACGGATGTTGAAAAAGGCCACAGTTTGGATGTGTGGCTATTCTGGGACTTTGTTGTTCAACATGGACAGTACTGGGACATAATGCGAAAGACTCTGAACTTGGGATCTGTGATAACAAGCCTGGGAGAAGTTTCATCATTCCCTCTACGTTGGGGAGGAGTATTCTTCTTTTTTATATTTCTGTATACATGTATGATGTTATTGGTTTGTATCCTCTTACTGTGTATTCTGTGACTTATTTTTGACATCTTTTAATGTCATGTACTCTATTGTTTGGTTTGTTAGTCTGTAGGGGTGCTGCTACACTGTCTAACATGGTGCTTGTCATTCTCTGACTTATTTTGGGTTATGTTGTGGAGCAGGTATATTGGAACCTCAGATGTTTTGTTCTTTTCTCGCATTAGGGATATTGGTGTTAGGCAGGGAAAGGTCCACTGTAGGGTCCGATGGGTCGACTAGCCTGAAGGTGGACATTATTGTTTTAGTTTCTGGGGTTTCAATTGTATGTGCTTTACCTTAAGTCACTAAACAGCTTTTTTGTTACTTCCTCCACTTTCATTAATATGGAATATGGCCGCCTAGGGGGCAGGAGGGGCCGTGAGAGAATTTTTCTTGTCTTGTTTGTTAAATAACTCATATTTTGGGATGGTTGTCTGCCTGACAGGTTTTCACTCTCACATTCCTTGATTTGGTAAATCATTGTGTGCTGGAGGACACATATTTTTGGGAAACATGTTCTGGTATGCACCTGTTGATGTTGTGTATTGCTTTTACTTCTTTTACGAGACTTTATATAGTCTCGAAGGGGGGAAATATGACGTATATTTTCAGCATATGTATTTTCTTTATATTCTCCTTTATTTCTCTTTATACTCTTTCACTAATGCATGTCCTGTAGGCTCCGCCTATGGCTATGTATGGTTGTGTAGGTTTAAGTGTTTCCAGATGTATACCACAGACCTTTAAAAGATGTCCCGGCATAGTGTACTGGGAGAGAGAACAGAGGAACATCGGATTGGCAACATCTCTCTCCAAGGCTGGCCTAGGAAGCCTTGAAGATATTGTCTTAGTCTTTGTAATAAATAATTGTATTACACTTAAGGCAATGTCTGCGGTGTCTTCTTCCTCATCTTCAAGCATCTTCACAGCAAAGAGACAGCGGTAAACGACAACCCTTACATTTCCACTCAGGTATTCTGATTTCTGAAGCTGAAAGAAGAGATCTTTGATTGTTTGCATTCTTTATGCACTTTTCTTCCCTTTTAGAAAGACTTCTATACCAGAGAAATCTCTTTAAAATCTCTTTACACCTCAAACTGAATGACAAATTTCTTAAGTGCCATTTCTGCTGCATTAGCATTACATAGTTTCATATTTTCTTGAAGAAACATGTGCATCGCAAAAACTAAAAGAAAGAGATGATTCCAGTACTTCTTAATTGGAACACCATTTAGAAGTGGCAATGAATAGAACAGAACTCTACTCTGAAGCTCTCCAAATTTTATAATCATGTAATAATCGTGGTGTTCTGGTTAACTCTACAGGAGGCTGATTTGCAAGCAATTTTTGGCCAATAATGTCTGTTTTTCACCCTATATATCACCTTTTACTGTGATTTTTGAATACAGCCACATATTCACCGACTATCGAGTCACACCAAGACAAACACTATGTTAGCACTCTGGAAAAAAGCCATCAATCATCTGAAATGTTTTTAACCTCATCAATACAGATGGGTCTTTTACCCCCATGACTGTTTTGTTCTGGAATAGCTGACATAGCATTGTCATTATGTTCTGCCTCAGATCTGAGAACAGGTTCTGGTCTTTTGTGTGATAGCAAAAATCACACCCATACAGCCCACTGAAATGTTCAGTGTTCTGAATGAATGAGCTACATATTAGTGCAAACACCTTGGACCTCTGTTCTCTATTCTGTAGTTGTGTCCATGTGATACCATCCTTTTCTAGACATAAGAGTTCATCTACAAAGGGAATCAGGAAAGAGAGCATGTTTGGTTTCTTTTCTCCAAACCAAATACATGGCACAAAAATGTTGCTTTTTCTGTATTTAGGCTGTAGTTCAATAAACTGACACTGAACTGGTCAAATCTGGTACTAGAGCTTTTAAAAATTGGAATTCCATCAAGGTTTCAGAGTAAACTAATATCATGTTCACATAGTTGGACAGTTTCTTTTCATTTTCTGTACTCTGCTTTACACTGTATGTCATTCAGAACCCCTTCTTTATCTGCTGTCTCTCTAGGTAAATGTAAATTGGGATTTTCAAGAATATCTTTAATCTGGCATGTCAAACTCATTATTAAAAAAATGAGCTGTTTTTAAGATTTGTGTCTGCATGAAATACAAACTGGCATGCTTCACATTGTGTTGGACTTATCTCCCTTGTTTCCAAGTACATAGAACATGAGGATAGACAGACAGACAGACAGACAGACAGACAGACAGATAGATAGATAGATAGATAGATAGATAGATAGATAGATAGATAGATAGATAGATAGATAGATACTTTATTTATCTCGAAGGAAATTTAGGCAAATAAAAATGAGCAGTAGGTTCATAGTGACCACATTCTCCATAAGCTTTGTTAAACAGGTACACACTTTCTGGCACTAACCCAGGAACATGTTCATTACAAATCTTGAGCAGTCAGGTAATGCTGCAGGACATAGGACATCAACAGCAGCAGACTCTGCTCTTTTAGAGGTGCACAGACGTTTATCATCAGCATGTGGTATCTAAAATGTATAAACATAATTATTTAGCTTGCTTGAAGAAGAAGAAACACTTGTTGTGAGCTAATCTATATTTTGCAAAGATATATCAAAGCCTTCCATCTAGGAATTACACATAAATAATTTCAAAATGAATGTTTATATGTTGTGATATACCTAAAGAACTTAAATAATACACCTTCTATTAATGTTCACAATAATATATACATATTCACTTTAGACTTATGACAGAAATGCCAATGTATTTATATTATAATTTTAATTTGTTAGAAATTACACATAGGTTTTTTGTCTTTAGAAGTGCAAGGTCCAACTGTACCTACAGTTCAGCTGCTAAACTATGGTTTCCAATAATTTGTGATGTTTGTGTGAGAATTTTCCTAATTAATCGTTACCTTTTGCTTATGCATTTTAAATACGCAATATAATTAATGTTACAATAGGCTTATATTTAGAAATATTGTTTATTTTCAGATCTTTTATATCACAGAATTGAAAGTTTTGTAGAGCACAATGCAGAACTTGACACCAATGTTAGGTCAAATTCCTGGGATACATCCCTTTGTCTCTTCAGATTTTTCTGATGATACATTTGTTGGTCTGGAGTGCCCAGTTGTTTCAATCGTCACAGGACATCCCATGTAAGGTTTTGTAAATGGAATGTATTTTTAAAAAAAGTTAGTTTCACATGCTTTAATCATTAAACCAAACCTATAAGCCAAATGTAGTACCTGTATACATGGCTTTGTTGGTGTCACTTGTACTGTTTCGCACTGATGTTATATTCATATTAAACAAAGAATCAGCACTATGACTTCATTTGAGTTTCTGAAGAAATATGTCTCAGATTTCACTGAACATCATACAAGTCATTTACAGTTTTATTTGTATCTCTTTGTTTCTGCTTTTGAAAAAGATTCACAAAGATGCTGATCATTAAAGTGACTGGGCTGTTCCTCTGTGGGTGTTATCACAATCCTCACTGTGGGTCTAACACCAGTTGTGACAAAAACAAACTGATCTGTGGCTTTCAATGCACAGTTACATTAAATTAACAAACGTGATGTTGCATTTTTACTGGGCATATCTATGCTTTATTTGGTTACCAATATATAATTTACACTGTTTGGAAATTAAGAAGCAAATTTGTATTTAAATAGGCAACGTTCCACGTCGAGGATGTGTAAAGATAAGCTAAACTGTTTTTCACATTTAACATGTTTTTAAATTATTGCTCCAGTTTAAAATGTAATCAGCCAATCAGAGCACAGCCTCGGTCTGGGTGAGGCGGAGCAGGTGGAGGCTGCGGGAAGCTGCGCTGGATGAGCAGGGCTCTTATTAGTTGGGCTCAGTGGATGGGTAAGCGCTGGTAAACTGCTTTTGAAAACGTTATATGATGGTGGACTAGTAAATAAGTAGCACAGAGTTCAGAACATGTTGTCCTAATGCAAATGGCGATAAAAGAACATAGTTAAGCTACAATTGTGAATGTTAGATAATTAGCTAGCTAACCACAGCCAACATTAGTTAGCTAGCTAACCACTGCGAACTTAGGTTTGCTAATTAACTAGCTAACTAGCTAGTGAGATAACCTAGATAGCAAGCTAACAGGGGCTGTGCAGTGCAGTGCAGAGCTTCATTAGATTCAATTCTCAGTGTCTTTTGGTTTTAAGTAGTGTTGTTTCGAACTTAAAAACTTTCGAACTTCTCTTTCGATCTAAAACACATTATAACTGTGCAAAATGGACTAACATATTGTTTTCATTATTTCTTAAGTGTTTGGGTTAATTTGTGCTTTGTAAAGCCTGTTTTTGTTGAATTCAGGCTATGTATGTGATGAATATAGCAGTTCCATTGAGCAATACATGATTTAAAAGTACTGTTTATGTACAAAAATAGCAAGATAAATGATGTATATATTTTTATGTGTATATATTGTGTGGGGTAATTTACGACAGCACGACAGCAAAACTCTGATGTGAGAAATCCCAATACATGAAATGATGACCAATGAGTCAGAGCTTAGAATTTAAAATATATTAAAGTTTACTAGAAGAATATTTTCAGCATTACAGATATATATATATATATATATATATATATATATATAAAAGGAACACAAATTAATAAATATATATTAGAAAAGAGTAAAATTACATCAACGAGTCAACACACAGTGTAATAAAATCTCGATAGATCAACACATTTACAACCCAGAGAGAGAGAGAGGGAGAGACAAAAGAAAGAGAGAGAGAGAGAGAGAGAGAAACTAAAGCCATTCGAGGGACAGAGAGAACCCCTCAGACTTCATCCAAGCAGTTATACATTTATGCAAATGACATGTGATTAGACAGAACTTATCAATATGATTACGTCTGGACAGTCCAGTTAACAGCTTGTTGTCCAGTTCCAACGACATGATCAGCTCCAGCCTGTCTGAGCAACAGGTTCTTATCATAGTGTTGTTCAGCTGTGTGTCCTTCATGAACACAGCAGACAGTCCTTGTGTTTCTAACAGTCCTTAAGTGTCCTAAAGTCTGTAAGAAGATGAAACGGAGGAAAAGAGTGGATGGAAATATCTTCTGGCCTGTGTGCGACTTTACGGCGTGTAGAACAGGCAAGCGCTGGCTATCTGAGGAGAGCTTCCCAGCACTTCACTCAGATAGCTTGTTGTCTCCTAGTTCATATGCACTGGTCCCAGAACAGCAGAACAGAGGTGAAGCTTCTTTGCAACTCAGGGTCACGTTCTCTTCACAGCTCTCATTGTTGATGAAAACACTCTGACCTTCTTGATTCCTGAAAAAGTACAAACAACCTCCAAAGCCTTGTCATTGTGACAGTTAAAAAGAGATCATAAGGTCATTAAGTGAATTATGAAATATATATAAATGTATAAAAAATTTAAGAATAAGTGTGTGAAGGTGTGGTTATCTCCAATCACGCCCTTCAATTGTATACTCCAAAACAAGAAACAGTTTAACTTTCCTTGGTAAAATCATACACATTTCCCCAATAGTCACAATATTAGAGACTAATGAAAACTTTTTAATATTAAAATATGTAATAATATATTGTAATAAAAATTTAATATGTTTCAACAAATCTTTTTGACCATGAAGAATAAAAGCCGAACACACCTCAAAAGAAAAGGAAAGGTTCAGTTTTATTTGTAATTTCTAGTTAATAGGTATTGTTGTGTACACATGCAGAGTTTTGCTGAAATAGTGCAAAAATATTGAAGAATTTCAAAAAGGGTCACAATATTATCTGAATGTTACGTAACCTGAGCTTTCATATTGGTTAGCTAGCTGTGTAAATGTGTCTGTTAATTGCCATGAGCAGCAAGTGGATCAGTACTTACAGTCAAGTGTCCCAAAGACTGCAACACACTGCTTCTAGCAGTGTTGTAAAAGTATATATACTGTTTTCTCTGCTTAGACATAAAGTATCCAATACCTTTATGTTTTGTTGTAAGATAACTTTTTCTGTGCTCTATTGGTTTAGCCTCTTCAGATGACGGCTTCAGCACCTGAACGCAAGTCCTCACATACAGCAGAGCCTACAAGAAAGGAATTTTTATGCCTTAATGATTTACCTCATAATTAAATGTATGTACATCAACTTGACAGTTTTTTTGATACACCTTGGACCTTTGAAGCCTGTTCTGTTTAGAACTCAAACATCACACTCAGAATCAAAAAGCACAACTACTGCACTTTGTAACCTTGTTGTAACCTTCATCTGGTCACTGGTTGGTCATCAATGATCCCTAATTACATCGCCTTTTTGCTCAGGCATACATTGCGGTTCCCCTACATTATAGATCAGCTGTATGATTACATATTGTAGACTATTACTGTCATTACTGCACAAAAATTAAATTGACTTGTTAGTGATATCAGCAGAACACTTTCCATTTCTGTGATTGTGGGTGTTGTTAAGTTTAACATTTATGTTTTTTTGCACTAAGGGGGCACAGCAAATTTGCCAGTGTTAAATTAACATGTAAATCAAGTTATATTTAAAACTGACATTGCATCACTGTGATTACTTAGATCACAAGGTGCTGGTTTCTTAGTAGTCCCCGGAATTCAGAGCTCTGCAGGAGGAAGAGCTTTCTCTTATAAAACACCTCAACTCTGGAATAACCTTCCTAAGTGTGTTTGCGACTCGGACACTATCTCAATCTTTAAGTCTAGACTAAAATTTCCCTTTAGATGAGACTGCAGATCTAAGGGTTCATGCATGGGCGCAGATGGCACTATAGTGACCTCATCCGAAATCTAGCATCTACAAGCATAAACGTTGGGGTTTTAATTTAATTAACTGTACGTTTGTGGAGTTCTGTGTTCCACAATGCCCTCGTTTTTAAACTAGGAAGCGTTCAGTTCAGAGGTTACATTGTTCGGAGCTCCGTGTTCCAGTTCCAATGTAAATTTAATGCACCTTCTCAAGTCCGGGGTTCTAAGGAGCTGGTAACTGCCTGTAGACTACAGACACAGGCAGTTACCAGCTCCTTACGGTACGTGTCCACTGGCGCTTTTTTTCAACGCAATCCGCTGCGCTGGATCTCCTTGCTCGTTTTTGAATTAAAATGAAGCAAGAGAAGTAGACATAAGTCATAAGTTTAATATTTTTAATTTTTTTACCAACCTCACTGTAACCTATAGCTCTATAAATCCATATTCTGCCGCTTTCAGCTTCTCTTCTGTGGTTGAAAGGCGCCTGTTCTGTGTGTGTGTAAGAGGCTTGTGTGTGTGTGTGAAGACGCAGCCTGCTCTTCCCTCATTGGCTGGACGCAGCCTGCTTTTCCCTGATTGGCTGGACACAGTGCGGCGGCCGAATTTATTTGAATAAAGTTGAGCCGGAGGGCGGAGCTGCGTTAAACGCAACGCAACCCGGCATGCTCCGAGGCATGCAGCGGCTCTTCTCCATTGATTTTATGTATGATGTTATTATGATGTTATTTTAGTAAGCAGTCGCTGTTAACTGAAATTATAAGATGTAAAATGTTAACATTGTCTTCCTGGTCTTGCCTAGGCTGTAGCAATGAAGAAACAAAAAACAATAACACATAACAATATTCTAAAGTTTATTGCAGCATATATATATATATATATATATATATATATATATATATATATATACATATATATATATATATATATATATATATATATATATATATATATGATTTTACAGCTTGGTCCGCCCCAGTTCAAAATTTCCATCTGCGCATCTGGGTTCATGGACATAGGGAATTGTGGTAAACTGAATGCTGGTGCTGATCTTTATCTTTAGTTTGTGGACAGTGGAGTTGGTGGATGCCAGTGTTTCAGGATGCCTCCATGTTTATGTTACTTTCTGGCTCTCTGCCTTTAGTTAGGCTGTTTTACTCAGATCTGTTGAAGTTAATAGCCACAGTCTGATAATGGTTTACATTCTCATAAATCCAGTCAAAACTAATTCCATCTCTCTGCCTTTTATTTTTTACTTCTGTTTATCCTATACTCAATGCAAAATATGAGTTTCTGTATACCTTTTTAATTTGGTGAGGTAGATTGCTCAGACTCTTGCAAAAGCAATTATGTTAGAACATACTTCATTACTACGTTTATTGTTACATTAAAATGTTTGTTGTTTTAAAGAGTCAAATAGATGCTGAAAGGGAAGAGAGCATTGGTCAGCCTCTGAAAAGAAATCTGTGCATATTGAGGACATAGTTTCAGCACTTAAGGGTATGTATCATACCGGAGTATGTATTATTTGTTTCTCAACAAAAAATAAGTTATGTGACTTCCCACAAATTATTTAATCATATTTTTCTTACATAGAGGTAACAGATGGTTTCTTACATAGAGGTATCAGATGGAAGGTGGTTGTGTCAGCGGTGAAGGTTCCTCATCTCTCACCGGCACCCGCATGCTCTACATCATCCAGTGATCTTCAGCCTGCTATATCAGTTAAATAGTAAGGGCAGAGGCAGTATGCATTGGAAATATGTTATACTTTGAGAAATCATGTTTGCCACCTGGTGTGTCAAAGTAACATTTATGTGAATGGCTGGACCCAAGTTTTACCAGCAGAGCACAGGCCAAAGCATCACACTGCAATTTATACGGCTCTATGTACCTTTGGGGAAAAAAGAAATACTGAACAATTTCAAATAAACAAACAGTTAAATATATTAAAGGCTAATTTATCCAAATAAAAATCACATCAACTTAATTTTAACAAAAAGTGCAGTGTGCAGCTATAGTGACTAAAAAACAGCATGCAGGCTGACTACATACATTGTGCTGTTAAAAAAAGATTATAAAGAAGAAGTAACCCTGCAGCCAGGGTCCATGCTAAAACTAGAGCATTTGACCATATTAGTCCAGTTCTATCAGAACTGCACTAGTTTGCAGTCAAAGTATATAAAATTGTCCTGTTAAAGTATACAGTCCTACGGGAGGGAGGGATTAAAAAAGGGTATGGGAATGTTTGTGTCCTGTATGTGCCAAAAATCTTTAATAAAACAGACTTTGATTTAAAAAAAAAGTATACAGCCCTACATTGGTTCTTGTGAGACCTTATCTCCTATTATAAAACACTGTGGTTATTTCGATCACAAGGTGCTTCTTTTTAATAGTTCCCAAAATTCAGAACTCTGCAGGAAAAAAAGCAAATTTGTTATGAACTTAAACACTGTCTCATTCGTTAAGTCTAGTTTTTTTACTTGCTTGTTTGGTCTAGCTTTTGGTAATAATTTTTCTTTTTTCCAATAGGCTGCAGATCCAGGGCTTTAAGCAGATGTCTCATTTTTTTTTGGTGCTGTTGGTGCTGTTGTTTATCCACTGCACTCAGTCACTCAGGTTTGTGGACGCTGGAGTTGGTGGATGCCGTTGTTTTAGGGTGCCTCCGTGTTTGTTACTTTCTGTCTCTCTTTAGCTTCAGCCTTTAGCTAGGCTGTTTTACTCAGATCTGCTGAAGTGTTTGGCCACAGTCTGATAATGATTGATATTCTCTGTTTTACATAAATCCAGTCAAATTCCATCTCTCTGCCTTACTCTGAGTTACTGACTGCCCACCTGTCTGACCAGATACCGATGTATGTTGGACCTTCAAGATCTCATGGCCCTCTTTGACCAGACTGATGGAAGTTTCTGGAAGTCAGCCTTCCCCATCACCCAACACAGTTTAGCTGCCCATCATCCAGTTTATTCACCTGCCTTGGACTAGATGGTCACTCTCCACTACTGATGGCATCGAAGTTTACATGAACTCTAAATGCATTCATTACTCCTTTTGCTATAGATATGGATATACTAGAAATACGAAATCTGCCCATATTTTACATCATGGTTTTATTTCTAAAGCTTAAACAAAATATTAAATCAACATGTAAATCAATTTACATTTAAAACTCACATTGCTAATTTAACACTGACAAATTTACTGTGTGTTTGCACTGTATATTTTTATTCTTTAATCCTGTTTATCCTACTCACAATGCAAAATATGAGTTCCTGTATATCTTTTTCATTTGGTGTGGAAGCTCTTGCAAATGCATTTATGGTAAAACAAAATTCATTACTACTTTTGTTGTAACTTATTGTAACTTGTAAATTAGAATTTTTGTTGTGTTAAACACTCTGATAGATGTTGAAAGTGAAGAGAGCTTTGTGCAGCTTCCGAAAATGAAACCTGTGCTCATTGAGGACATAGTGTTGTTTATAGCCTGTGCAAATAAATTTGATTTGGTTTGATTTGAAATGCCTTAAACATATTATGCCTGTGGAAAATGCAGTAACATATTGTTTTCAACATTTTTGGTTTGGGTTCCTTTCTGTGTTGAATGTAATAAACTGCATCAAGTGTTGTTTTGAACTGAAAACATAAATGATTTTTTAAGACCTTAAAATATATTATAACTGTGTAAAATTCACTAACATCTCGTTTTTATAATTTCTTAAGTTTTCATTTGTGTTTTGTAGTAAACTTTTTTCGCTGGTTTGGCTGGGAAAAGCGTTTTGCATCCAGATTTCAGATTCTCTCTCTCTCCTTATTTCTTACGTTGTTCTGTTACTTTGTGTGTTAAATTTAGTAAAGGCTGTTTTTGCTGAAAAAAAGCGTTTTCCACAAAGTTTTGAGCTTCTCTCTCACTCACTAGAGCGATGAACTGCTTTAAGTGTGGTTTCGAACTGAAAACTTCTCTTTCGATCAGTTTCTAAGATCTAAAAGATATTATTACTGGATAAAATGCACTAACATATCGTTTTCATCTTTTCTTACGTTTTGGGTTAAGTTGTGCTTTGAAATTTCGGCTGAGAAAAGTGTTTTGCACTCAGTTTTGTGCTCCTCTCTCACTCCTCAGAGCGATAAACTGCTTTAAGTGTTGTTTCGAACTGAAAACTTCTTTTGCGATCAGAAATGAGTTTCTAAGATCTAAAACGTATTGTAACTGTAAAGAATGCACTAACATCAGGTTTTCATCTTTTCTTACGTTTTTCTTTAATTTGTGCTTTGAACATAGTAAAAGCCGTTTTTCGCCGGTTTAGGCTGAGAAAATTCTCTCTCACTCCTCAGAGCGATAAACTGCTTTAAGTGTTGTTTCGAACTAAAAACTTCTCTTTCGATCAGAAATGAGTTTCTAAGATCTAAAACGTATTGTAACTGTAAAATATGCACTAACATCAGGTTTTCAACCTTTTCTTACGTTTTTGGTTAATTTGTGCTTTGAACGTAGTAAAAGCCGTTTTTCGCCGGTTTAGGCTGAGAAAATTCTTTTGCAGTGAGGTTTGAGCTTCCCTCTCACTCCTCAGAGCGATAAACTGCTTTAAGTGTTGTTTCGAACTAAAAACTTCTCTTTCGATCAGAAATGAGTTTTTCGCCGGTTTAGGCTGAGAAAATTCTTTTGCACACAGTTTTGAGGTTCTCTCTCACTCCTCAGAGCGATAAACTGCTTTAAGTGTTGTTTCGAACTAAAAACTTCTCTTTCGATCAGAAATGAGTTTCTAAGGTCTAAAACGTATTGTAACTGTAAAATATGCACTAACATCAGGTTTTCATCTTTTCTTACGTTTTTGGTTAATTTGTGCTTTGAACGTAGTAAAAGCCGTTTTTCGCCGGTTTAGGCTGAGAAAATTCTTTTGCAGTGAGGTTTGAGCTTCCCTCTCACTCCTCAGAGCGATAAACTTCTCTTTCGATCAGAAATGAGTTTTTCGCCGAATTAGGCTGAGAAATGTGTTTTGCACACAGTTTTGAGCTTCTCTCTCACTCCTAAGAGCGATAAACTGCTTTAAGTGTTGTTTCGAACTGAAAACTTCTCTTTCGATCAGAAATGAGTTTTTCGCCGAATTAGGCTGAGAAATGTGTTTTGCACACAGTTTTGAGCTTCTCTCTCACTCCTCAGAGCGATAAACTGCTTTAAGTGTTGTTTCGAACTAAAAACTTCTCTTTCGATCAGAAATGAGTTTCTAAGATCTAAAACGTATTGTAACTGCAAAATATGCACTAACATCAGGTTTTCAACCTTTTCTTACGTTTTTGGTTAATTTGTGCTTTGAACGTAGTAAAAGCCGTTTTTCGCCGGTTTAGGCTGAGAAAATTCTTTTGCAGTGAGGTTTGAGCTTCCCTCTCACTCCTCAGAGCGATAAACTTCTCTTTCGATCAGAAATGAGTTTTTCGCCGAATTAGGCTGAGAAATGTGTTTTGCACACAGTTTTGAGCTTCTCTCTCACTCCTCAGAGCGATAAACTGCTTTAAGTGTTGTTTCGAACTAAAAACTTCTCTTTCGATCAGAAATGAGTTTCTAAGATCTAAAACGTATTGTAACTGTAAAATATGCACTAACATCAGGTTTTCATCTTTTCTTACGTTTTTGGTTAATTTGTGCTTTGAACGTAGTAAAAGCCGTTTTTCGCCGGTTTAGGCTGAGAAAATTCTCTCTCACTCCTCAGAGCGATAAACTGCTTTAAGTGTTGTTTCGAACTAAAAACTTCTCTTTCGATCAGAAATGAGTTTCTAAGATCTAAAACGTATTGTAACTGTAAAATATGCACTAACATCAGGTTTTCATCTTTTCTTACGTTTTTGGTTAATTTGTGCTTTGAACGTAGTAAAAGCCGTTTCTCGCCGGTTTAGGCTGAGAAAATTCTTTTGCAGTGAGGTTTGAGCTTCCCTCTCACTCCTCAGAGCGATAAACTTCTCTTTCGATCAGAAATGAGTTTTTCGCCGAATTAGGCTGAGAAATGTGTTTTGCACACAGTTTTGAGCTTCTCTCTCACTCCTAAGAGCGATAAACTGCTTTAAGTGTTGTTTCGAACTGAAAACTTCTCTTTCGATCAGAAATGAGTTTTTCGCCGAATTAGGCTGAGAAATGTGTTTTGCACACAGTTTTGAGCTTCTCTCTCACTCCTCAGAGCGATAAACTGCTTTAAGTGTTGTTTCGAACTAAAAACTTCTCTTTCGATCAGAAATGAGTTTCTAAGATCTAAAACGTATTGTAACTGCAAAATATGCACTAACATCAGGTTTTCAACCTTTTCTTACGTTTTTGGTTAATTTGTGCTTTGAACGTAGTAAAAGCCGTTTTTCGCCGGTTTAGGCTGAGAAAATTCTTTTGCAGTGAGGTTTGAGCTTCCCTCTCACTCCTCAGAGCGATAAACTTCTCTTTCGATCAGAAATGAGTTTTTCGCCGAATTAGGCTGAGAAATGTGTTTTGCACACAGTTTTGAGCTTCTCTCTCACTCCTCAGAGCGATAAACTGCTTTAAGTGTTGTTTCGAACTAAAAACTTCTCTTTCGATCAGAAATGAGTTTCTAAGATCTAAAACGTATTGTAACTGTAAAATATGCACTAACATCAGGTTTTCATCTTTTCTTACGTTTTTGGTTAATTTGTGCTTTGAACGTAGTAAAAGCCGTTTTTCGCCGGTTTAGGCTGAGAAAATTCTCTCTCACTCCTCAGAGCGATAAACTGCTTTAAGTGTTGTTTCGAACTAAAAACTTCTCTTTCGATCAGAAATGAGTTTCTAAGATCTAAAACGTATTGTAACTGTAAAATATGCACTAACATCAGGTTTTCATCTTTTCTTACGTTTTTGGTTAATTTGTGCTTTGAACGTAGTAAAAGCCGTTTCTCGCCGGTTTAGGCTGAGAAAATTCTTTTGCAGTGAGGTTTGAGCTTCCCTCTCACTCCTCAGAGCGATAAACTTCTCTTTCGATCAGAAATGAGTTTTTCGCCGAATTAGGCTGAGAAATGTGTTTTGCACACAGTTTTGAGCTTCTCTCTCACTCCTCAGAGCGATAAAACTGCTTTAAGTGTTGTTTCGAACTGAAAACTTCTCTTTCGATCAGAAATGAGTTTTTCGCCGAATTAGGCTGAGAAATGTGTTTTGCACACAGTTTTGAGCTTCTCTCTCACTCCTCAGAGCGATAAACTGCTTTAAGTGTTGTTTCGAACTGAAAACTTCTCTTTCGATCAGAAATGAGTTTCTAAGATCTAAAACGTATTGTCACTGCAAAATATGCACTAACATCAGGTTTTCAACCTTTTCTTTCGTTTTTGGTTAATTTGTGCTTTGAACGTAGTAAAAGCCGTTTTTCGCCGGTTTAGGCTGAGAAAATTCTTTTGCAGTGAGGTTTGAGCTTCCCTCTCACTCCTCAGAGCGATAAACTGCTTTAAGTGTTGTTTCGAACTAAAAACTTCTCTTTCGATCAGAAATGAGTTTCTAAGATCTAAAACGTATTGTAACTGTAAAAAATGCACTAGCGTAACGTTTTTATCTTTTCTTACGTTTTTGGGTTAATTTGTGCTTTGAACGTAGTAAAGGCTGTTTATCGCCGGTTAAGGCTGAGAAAAGTCTTTTGCAGTCAGGTTTGAGCTTCTCTCTCACTCCTCAGAGCGATAAACTGCTTTAAGTGTTGTTTAGAACTGAAAGCTTCTCTTGCGATCAGAAATGAGTTTCTAAGATCTAAAAAGTATTATAACTGTGTAAACTGCACTAGCATCACTTTTTTATTAATTCAGTAAAGGCTTTTGTCGCCGGTTTAGGCTGAGAAAAGCGTTTTGCACCCAGGTTTGAGCTTCTCTCTTACTCCTTAAAGCAACAAACTGCTTTAAATGTTGTTTCGAACTGAAAACTAATTAAGTTTTATTTATTTGAACCCATCTAATTCAATAGTTTATTGGGTTTTTTTTATATATCATCTTTTTTCATTTCTTTGAAACGTGGGCACAACAAACTGATGCACAATAATAAACATCTGCAATACTACCACCTGGTAAATCAGGTGGTGAAAGAATCACAGTATCTTGGGATCCAGATGAGCAACTGTCACATTGAGGATAAATGGCACTTTCTTTTTGGGCAGGAGCTGTCCAGATTAGTCAAGGTCAAGGTGACCATAGGGGATTCAAAAAACTTAAGTGTGTCTTTGGCCTTGACATCACCTACTAAATTCAGAGAAAAATACTCTTTAAAATCAGCATCTTTAAAATGCAAAGTGAAATTACCCTCAATTTGAAATGTCTGTTGCACAAGAGAATAAAGTGTGTCCACAGTACCAGGGATACCAGAATGTCTACGAATGTCATGTTCTTGAAGTATGATCCAAAGTTTAGCAGGCTGAGACATCGTAACATCAAACTGAAAAGACATAACAGATTGAGAGTACATCAAAATGTACTCTTACTAAGAAGTATTTAACAAAAATGTCCCAAGAAAGAGTAAAACCAAAGAAAGTTTTGTGTGTGTGGAAAAAAAAAATCACTAAAAGTAATTGCTGAATCAACATCCTTCATTAGAGATCATGTTCTCTAATCTTTCTAAATAGATAGTACGATCTGGCTGCGTTCAGATCAAGATGTACCAGTAAAGAAAAACAGCCTTGGTCGGCGGCAAAAAGCAGATCGTTTGTTGTTTTAACCAAAGCTGTCTCAGTGCTATGATGAGGCCTAAATACAGATTGGAATGAATTTTTTTCTGGCCTCACGAACAGAATGAATTGGAGGTGCGAGGGGGGAGTGTGTTGATATGCAGAATGCATTCAATAGCAGTTCCAAATATGACCACTAGGTGGACCTAGGAGATAATAATTATATTAAGGTCAACTACAGAGATAGTGGAGTAGAACAAGGGACGTAGGAACTGTAGGAAGATGTTTCATGTTCAATAAAGTAGAGCACAAGCTCATTTGTTGATTCTACAATGTTTATTGACTGAGTTCATAAACAACACAGGGAGGACAGCTGAACGCACACCGAGGACGCTCTCCGGCAGAGAGGACTCTAGACGAGGAAGTCTCACAGAATAAGGGGTAGTGGGTAGTACCGCGGGGTTGAGGCATGACTGATCATCCCTCCGCTCGCAATCCACACTTCATCAGTGAACAAGGTGGTGAGTGACAGATTTTGATTTGTTGGTCATATTTGTTTGTTTAGTCCCTCCATCTACCCTTAGGCACTCCACCCGGGACAAGTTGTAGTTACATGACACTGTAACGATTACGTGTAAGTCGAGGCTAGGTGCCCGACGGCGTGATAAAAAAAGACTAGCCTGGTCATAGTGAGGCCTCTATTAAAAGACGTTTTTTTAGAGGAATAGAACCGGAATGTGGGGAAGAGTGTCAATCCATTCAGAAGAATATTGATAGTGACAGGGACGAGGGAGGTGAGTATTTGTTTCGGGACTAAATTTCTGAGGACAAAGGCCAAACGAGAGAACCCAAAATGGGATATCAATTAGCAAAAAAAGAGTTTTATACAACCCTAAGGTGCACAGTGCAGCATTGTTTAACCAGATAAGTGGGATTATGGGACTAATAATGTAATGTATGGATTAAATCTTCCTGTTGTTTTCCATCAGGGAATCTACAAGGGGCGAGATGATAGGTCATTTTAATGTAGTGTCTCAGTCACAGTCAGTTCTGACCTTGGCGCTGCCCAACCGAGAAGGAGACAGCCAGAAGACGGAGCCCAGGGGGAAGGAGCAGCAGCGGCCACCACCGCAGCCACCCAGCAGCCTCTAGCCTACCTGACCCCCAACAAATTGGATAAAGAAAGTTTGGAGAACTTAAGGACTGGGAAACGAGAAAAAAGCGGGCACCACGTTTAAGCCATGTTGATGATGGTAGAGCAAGTGGCAAACCTCTCCACCAACACACTGCACAGAGGTGGAAGAGGGAGAGGCAGAGGAAGGGGTTGAGGCAGGGGCAAGGGCAGAGGAACTGGGAGAGTCGGATTTGCTGGCAACAGGCCAGTTTTCAAGCCAGATTTTGCTGTGGAGATGTGGGGAGGATGCACCGTTCTAAATTGGGGTAAAAAAGTATTTTAACTAGAAGGGGTATAACTGCAGTAAAGAAGTAAAAGAGAAAGAGTTAAAGTAAAAATTGAAGAATAAAGAGAAGAATAAAGAGAAGAGTAAAAAAAGAGAAACAGGAATGACGTCAAAAGAAGAAGGAAAAAAAAATACAGTAACTAGTAACAAGTATTGTACGGCATGCGCGAAATATAGTCTTCAGGATGGCGTAAGACTATACGTGACTTTCTATAAGACGTGTCCACAAACCCGGCTTTAGCGTGCATTATCTATGTGAAAGTTGACTGAAAAAGGTATTTATGTGTTTTTAATGAAGAAGAAGAAGAAGAAGAAGAAGAAGAAGAAGAAGAAGAGGTTAAAAAAGCATGCAAAAGAGGAAAAAGTGTGAAAAGGCCTTAAAAGAGAATAGAGGAAGAAAACAATAGGAGTAAAAAAGTAATAGAGAAGAATACTGCAGTAAAAGAAGCTAGCAAAGACACAAGAAAATATGTTAAGAAAAGAGATAGGAAACTTGCAAGAAATTAAAAAAGTAGTCGACTTTCTTTCTTTGTGTGTGTAAAAACAGTGCTGGACACTGAGGCTCTCTGTCTGTGTGTGTGTAAGTGTGTGTGTGGCTGGACTGGAGAGTTTTTGTGTGTGCGTGTGTGAGTGATTGATGAGTTTTGGGGCTGCGCAAGGCTGTGTGTGTATGTGTGGAATCTCTTTCTTTTGGTGAATACAGTGAGAGAGTGTAAAATGTGTTTCATTAACAAATATATGTATTATGTTTATGTGTTGATTACCAGTGATGGTATAGTTACTTTAAAAAAGTAATCCGATTACTGATTACTGATTACTCCTTTAAAAAGTAACTTAGTTACTTTATGGATTACTTGATTTTAAAAGTAACTAAGTTACTTTACAAGTTACTTTATTAGTTACTTTCAGCAGCTGCAGACACCACCTCCCGCCACCTTAACATAAAAATTATAACCAGTTTTGCCAATACTCCCTTTATTGGAAAATGCATTTTTAACAGCAACAATGTATCTCTATTAAGTTGAACTATTTCCTAATTTTCTTTTTATATAAAAATAAAAAAATTAACTTAACATATTTTTTAAAAATAAAATAAAATATGGTCTTTCTTGATTTTACTAAACATAAATACTTGTTTTTATAAAAAATATATAAAATAAAGAAAGTCTTTCTTGACCTGACATATTTAACACTGTAAAACTGAACATTAAACCTGTTGTTCTCTGCAGGGCAGCAAGGAGTGGTTTTATAAAACAGAACCGTGTATACGGTCTAGACCAGGGATCACACATTTGCAGACTGCGGTCCGGGTCCGGACCCAGACGTTGTCCAATACGGACCCATACCGGACCCAACTACTGAGAAGGATTTAATTCTGACAGTGTTCATTTAAAGCACCGGAACTTTTCTTGTCTTTACGGTATGTGCGCTCTGCGCCACAGTGAACTTCCAATCACGTGTGGTGTAAAATCTTTAAATGCTCTCCTCTGCCAATCAAATTTGTGGCAGACCGCTGCCCTGGCTAGTGAATTGGGACGGGGCCGCAAAAAAACGCCTTTATAAAGAGCCCGAGAACTGGCGAAAAACGAAAACGGGCGGAAACTAAAGACACGCCGAGCGCGAGAGAGAGAGACAGGGGAGAAAGCGAGACGTGTGTGATTGGGGAAGAGCGGAGGGGGAATGGGTAAGGGAGCGGTGTGTGTGTGTGTGTGTGTGGAGGAGATGAGGTGGAGAGAGAGAGAGTAACGCACAGTGACTTAAATAAGCAGTGTTGGGAGTAACGGCGTTAAAACTAACGGCGTTACTAACGCAATTACTTTTTTTCAGTAACGAGTAATCTAACTAATTACTCTGACTGTAACTATAACGCCGTTACCATTTCCGACACCCCGTTACTGCACGTTACTTTGGCCGCACTTTTTTTTACTTCGCTTTGCCCTAACCGATCCTCTGTCCGGTGAACTTGAGCTTCTGGCCGCTGTGCCTGTAGGTTTAGGTGGTTTGGCGTGGTGAAGTGAGGCACAATTGTGACGATTTGCGTGCTCTAATTAATTCAGTGATTGCCGTGGACAGCCCAAGTTCCGAATTAAGGACGTTAAACTCTTTTTAGCTGCTCCGGTTTTTGTGGTGCTGCTGCTTCCTCTTTTAGAGAAGGCTCCTATTAGCTCCTATTTTTTATTTTATATAAAGCTCTGATGTGATAATCACAATGTTGCTAAGTAACCAATTATTATTGTTCACTACAGCGAACGAAATAGCGAAAACTGAAAGTGAAAAAAAAACATTTGTGTTAACTGAATCTAATAAAAAAGGTAATTAAAAGGAAAAAACATAACTCGAACTGTATTTTGTGTTTATAAAACTAACTAAAACGAACTGAAATTACAGATAGAATACCCTCATTTTCGTGTTTAATTTATTTATAAGCGCTGTTGTACAGCGGAGTTGTACAGCGGGGTGTTGTGCCGAGCGCGCGGCACCTCGTGGTCCTTTAGTTCTTGTATAAAGCGCTCGCGCTAGCAAGCCCACCCTAAAAAACTTGCTGAACAGAAAAAATAAAAACAAAATAAAATTAAACTATAATAATAATGAAAAATGTAATCACGTAGCTCTGGGCGCACGTGAACGCCTCCGCGTTTGACTTGCAGCACTGTGTGTAGCTGTTCTTAAAAAAACATTTAATGACAGTTCATGGTTCAGGCTCGGGCAGAACGTGCACGGGCTCCGGCTGGGTCGGGTCTGATTTTTTGAGCCGGATCTAAGCTCTATTCCCCTTTGGTGTAGCTGTTATATTAATACCATTTTAACGGGCATTAAATTGTTGTTTTTGTCCATTATTTTGTTTTGTTTATATATACATATTTCCTTTGAGTGTGGCTTGGTTTGTTTAATTTCATCCCCAGACGCGTTTTTCATGTTTTTCAGTATTACAAGTTTTAGTAATTTTCTTTGGTTCTGTGGAGAATTTCGTTTTGTTTTTTTGAAATTCGTTAGACTATATTTTTGTCAACATTTTGGGTTTATTTTCGTTTGTTATTTTTCTAATAATAATTGTAAATGCATAATTGATTTTCTTTTTTTGACGGGCGAATAATAAAAAGTAACGTGATAGTTACTTTTACTGGTAACTAATTACTTTTATAGTGGAGTAACTCCGTTAGTAACTCAGTTACTTTTTTGGAGAAGTAAGGAGTAACTATAATTACTTTTTCAAAGTAACATGCCCAACACTGTAAATAAGTAACTTTAATCTGATTACTGGATCGGAAATAGTAACGCGTTAGATTACTCGTTGCTGAAAAAAAGGGTCAGATTAGAGTAGCGTTTCTAAATAAGTACTGACATCACTGTTGATTACTATACTTAATATGGCAGATCAGGCTAATCGGGGGAATTTAGGGGTTGAATTGTATTAATTTAGAGGAGAGCAATTGCAAATCTCCATTGTGATGACTTTTATTGGGAGAAAAAAATTTCACAGAGCCAGGTTACCAATTGTCTCAGTCAGGCTTTGAGATTACATGCCTTGTCTTTGATCTTGGCCTAGGGAGAGGCAAATGGAACAATGGATTTTTGTGAAGTACTGATAAAAGTCACCTTATTTTGATTAAACATTAAACAGCTTTGAAGACAAAATTATAATATATAGTGCCTGAATACTGTATATACTGAATATAGTGCCTGAAAGTTAGAGAATGAATGGTATATGTTATGTGTTTAGTTAGTTTTAAAACGGCCGATAATATATATATATATTACTGCATAGGTATAATAAAGAGTAAAAGTAGTGTTAATGCTATATTGAGGTATAGACTATAAGTGAGTGAATAAGGGTTTATAAATTCTCTGGTGTGTGTGTATTTTATATAGGAATCATGAGGTAATATTTATAAACCACTGAAAGATGAGCCGACTTATTTTTTTGTATAAATGTGGATGAGGTCAGAGACACAGTAACCAATACTTGAATATTGGAATGAGCTCTGTATCTTGTCATGATAAATAGATATTAAATAAATAATTAAATTTGGACGTATAAAGTGGTATTTTTAGTGCTTTCCCATCATAAACACACCACTGGAGAGTTTAATGATATGTTGAAATGGGTTGATTATGAGATAAATATGAAATATGGGTGTATATATTTTTTTGTGCTTGAGTAGAAGAAATAGTTGTATTATTATAATTGGGTACAGCTGGCTGAACGTATGTGCAGGCTTGTGTGTGCTTAAAATGAGGGTATGTCTGTGTGTACTTTGAGCTGTATACAGAGTGTTTGGACCTTCTGAGTTTGGTTGACATTGATTAATGCATTTGGGGTCACACTGGTGGTGTTTTTTTGTCTTAGGCTGTTTTACTTTGTGATATGGCTTTGTAGAAATGGTTGTGCTTCATGGTTTGGGTTTCATGGGTAATGTATGTGTCTCTAGAGATGTTTGGTAGATGAGGTTTAAAGCTTTCAACTTGAACTAATGTAAATTACTATGTCAAAGAACATATGGTCACGAGAGAAAAACAAGTGAAGGTGCTGCGGGATTTTGGTCTGGAATGTTTTTGTAGCCTGGTGATGGACTGGAGAGTAAAGTGCTGCTGGTTTAAACAGGATGTAATGAGATCTATGTGAAGTTTGGTTGATTGCTTGAGTCTGTCAGCTTATGTATGCTGTACATCAAACTGGGGTGACAGGTCATTAGGCAAACTGGTATAGCTATTAGAACATCCCTTAGGAAAACATAACATGAGCTCATACCAGATGGTTTATGGGTTTTGAACTTGGAAAGTAATCACTGTCTTGTGTTTCTTTTATCCATGTCTAATTGGGGATGTGAGAGAACCGAGAGGGAGTTTGGGGGGCCGTCCACAGGGGCTGCAGCAGACCTGAGCCGACGAACAGAAAAGCCTGAGGAAGCTTCAAAAACAACTCAGGGTACTGTTTCCTAATTCACAAACTCTATAAAAGATTCACACCTGCATTAGATTTTATAGACACATAAATTTGTGAATAGTACTCATGGTTAATGCAATCATTTATTTAATTTGTGGACTAGTACATATGCATTGGGTTTAGTTTTCACGATTGGCCTACAAATAATTAAGGGTAATCTCTCAGAAACTTTGCAACTGATTGAGTAATCAATATTTTTAGTGAACAAGTGATCTTACAGGAGTTTGTTAAGAAGAATTTTAATTAGGATCATAATATTTAAGCATTGTGAGTAATTATAATAGTTACACACATTTGATGTTTAGATTTCATAAGTGGTGGATAGTTTCTTGTTTTTGCTATGCTTATCATTGGTAAGGGGACTTACTGTGGGATAGAAGTGTGACACTAGTATATATTCTAACTTTCAGATTTTGATAAATTTATTTAGATTTTTGTTTATTAGGGAAAATTCAATACATGTTGTATAATTAAAACATGTATAATCAAAAAAAAAGGTCAATTAATTAATTATCTTAAGCATTTTATGTTACTGTATTGTAGACAATTAAAACAAAAAGAACCATAGGAATGTCAAACATGGAAACAAATGCTGCGAAACAGATTACTCCGATTGATGTGGTTAAAAAGAATAATCCATTAATTAAAGGCATTGCAAAAGTGTCCAAAAAGTGGAATCAAAGATGGCCTTCAATTGATCAGCCGTGGCCTCAGGAAGGGACTCTTAATCCAGATGTAATTAGTGTGATACGAGTACTGGTCTCTACATATAAAGCGGGGCAAAAGACAAGGAAGAAAGGTGAAAGGCGCAAGGAAAAGAGGAAAATGGAGCTTGGCATTCTTCAATTGTTTGACGCTGAGGGACAGAAAATGATTAAAGCAGCTAAGGAGAAGAGAGAGAAAGGTGTAGAAGAAATAGGACAACGTGCTAAAGTAATAGAAAAACAGATGACAGAAATCAATGTACCTTTTTCACATGTGGATCCGGTGAAGAAACTCCCACCTTATGAGAAGCAAGTGAACTTTGAGGAGATCTATCCTCAACTCCCAGTGATTAGTCAACAGGGTGATTACCACATCAAAAATGAAGATGATCAAGTGATAGAAGCAGGACGTGCAGAAACAACCATCAAGATGTATCCAAAGTCCAAGAAGAAAACCACACATCTGACAACAACAGGTGGACTAAGGATCAGAAGGACAAGAGATGAAGAAGAAGAGGAACAAAGTGATGTGGGAGAGAAAAGGGGTGGATACATTTCAGTAATCAGACGAATACTGGCTACTGCAGAAAGAAGATGAGATAAGACAAGAAAGAAGGAATACTCCACAGAAGTTGAAAGTTCTACTGAAAGTGAGCACGGTGACAGTGATGAAGATTCAGGAAGTAAAGATTTTCCCTATGAAAGTAGACGAAGGGCTATAAGTTAGAGGGCAAATGTGGAGAACATTGAGAAATATGTTTCCAACCAGTGAGAACTAAACTGGCAGAGGTGGTTGGTCTTGGAAGTATGGCAAAAGGCATCTACACGGATCATATTTCTCATCAAGTGGAATTGTATCGAAAGAGAGAACATGATCGAAAAGAACAAGATCAAGACATCCTAAGAAAGCTGAACCAAATACAATTGATGGATTCCAAAACCAAAGAGAAAAAACAAGCTTTGGTGATACAGACGCAAGCTCCACAACCACAGCAGGTATTACAACCTCAATCAACACAGACACCAATTCAACCATCAATGGAGATTCCAGTCACTTCTTGGACACAACCATTTTATGGACAAGGCCAGACGTGGAGAGGAAGGAGCAGAGGAAACATGAATAGAGGTCGAGGAGGACGATTTGATCCGTATTTTCAACAATCTACAGAAGTGTGTTACAATTGTGGACAGTTAGGCCACTTTGCTCGTGAGTGCAACGGACCAGTAGGAAATTTCAGAGGAAATTTCAGAGGAAATCAAAGGGGAGGATTCAGAGGCCAAGCAAGAATATCAAGAGGACCGGTTAACCCGATGAGGGGCCCGGAACCAGGATTCTAGGGGTGCCCAGAAGACTCGAAAGGGGGGTGTCAGCTGGTAGCAATAGGATCGGAGAGTGATCCAACAATAGAGGTGAAAGTTAATGATCGACCATTGGAAGTTTTAGCAGATGGTGGAGCTGCTTTCACCTGTATTCGGTCTGAAGATGCTATACACCTCCCCATGTCTGGACAATGGATTTGGACGATCGGGTTTGAGGGAGTAAAACAGCTGATTCCTCTCACAGAACCAATTGAGCTCTGCTATAAACATCAAAAGACTAAAATACCAATTTTGGTATCAGAACATACACCCATTGCACTCCTAGGACGAGATGCCAGGCTGTCTGGTGGAAGTACCACATGATGTTGTCCATCAATTAATGATGACAGAAGAAGTAGGAGAGTCTGCAGTGTTTTGGATTGGAAATTTAAGTGCTGAACTTTTGGAGCCAGCCAGAGTGTGGGAGAAGTTCTTGACAGCAAACCTACCTGATGCAAAGCTTCCAGAGTATCCATTTCACTGTACTCTCAAATATTTCAAAGATGCTGCAAAATCAAATGCGGAAGACTGGCTGAGTCATCAACCTAAGGAAGTTCAACTTCAGTCAAGTTGTATCATTTTGGGACTACAAGATGCCGCTATGAAGATAGACGAAAATGACTATTTAAAGGAAGAATTTGACATTAAACACAGTGTCCCACATGTGACATTGTTGGTCTCTGAGGATTATGAGCAGAAACATCTTGGAGAAATGATGTCAGAAGCGGAGAAGGCTCTGTTCAAGCCTCCACAAGAGAATCCGACTATATGCAGGAGTGAAGATCAGCGATTTTTGAAAATCATAATTGCTGCACAAGGAAAAGGACAACCACAAACTGTGCGGATGACACATGAATCAATATGTAGTGCTGAAGTGGAAGCTGATTCTCTGAAGATGGAAATGTTATGACAAGTACCACAATCTCTCTGGTCTCAACATAGTACTGATATCGGACTTGTGAAATCAGCTCAACCGGTGAAAGTTGAACTTCGACCTGGAGTCAAACCTCCATGGAAGAACCAATACCCATTGCCAGAAGAAGCTGTTCAGGGGATTGGACCACAAATTGAAGGTCTTCTGAAAGCTGATGTTCTAAAGATAACACAGACTCCTCAGTGTAACACTCCTTTGTTACCTGTGAAGAAACCAGATGGTTCTTATCGCTTAGTACATGATCTGAGAGCAGTGAATGACGTAGTGGCTGATTTTCCAGCTGAAGTGCCAGATCCACATACTTTATTAGATCAGATTCCTTCAGACGCAACACATTTTACAGTGTTAGATTTATGTGGGGCATATTTTAGTGTTCCACTTAGTGTAGAAAGCCAAGGGTTGTTTGGATTTACATACAATGGACAGTTATATGAGTATAAAAGGTTACCACAGGGATTTAAACAGTCCTCACATTTTCAATAAAGTTTTGAAGGATGATTTGGCAGGATTAGAGTTGTCAATACAAAGTAAAGTGATTTATTATGTAGATGATATTGCTATTTGCAGTTCATCAAAAGAAATTTGTCATGAAGACTCGGTTAAGTTGTTAAAAATGCTAGAAGAAAAAGGTCACAAAGTCTCTCAGAAAAAGTTGCAATATTGTCAGGAGAAGGTAACTTATTTGGGTCAGACAATATCACATGGACATAGAAGTATTTCTGACAAACAGTGTGGGCCCTAAATTGGTAATCAATATATGCTATATTACCTTTATAATAATATATTTGTATAAAAAGTCTAGAGTTCACTAAGTTCTGTTAAAACAGGTGTCTGACCCTTTCTCTGAGGCCTGTACAGTCTGTACCAAGGCGTGAGGTGCTGGTCGAGGCGACCTTGGGCTTTGTCTGACTTCGGCTGAAAAAGCCCAGACGTTGCGCAAGATCAGCTTTCTCTCACGAGAAGAGTGCCCAAGTGAAGGAAAGGTGGAGCTTAGAGCCCCACCTTTCTCACCCAAATACTGTATAAAAGTGTGTGTATTCCTCTGTATTATCAGAAGACTGAAGCTTCCTGACTTCAAGAACAGTAAAAGATCAACTTAGAACTTCGGAAAGACTCGTCTTCTCCTTTCTTTAAACTTGAGGCACTCGTCTGTTTTTACCTTATTTCTTTTGAACTTAAAGCTTTTGTAGTGATGCATGACTAGATAAGTTCTAGAGCTCATTTTAGCTAGCCCAGGCTTCCCTTTCTGGGAGGCCTAGAAGAGTCGTGAAATAACCGCGACAACAGCTAGAAGCAATTCGTAAGGTTCCAAAGCCCAGGACAGTCAGGGAAATGATGACATTTTTGGGTATTACTGGGTATTCCTCAGCATGGATAGAGGATTATGCTAGGATAATGGCGCCGTTGAGGGCTATGATTAAAGACACAGGGAATGCCAAAGTCAAAGTCAAAGTCAAAGTGGTTTTTATTGTCATTTCAGCTATATACAGAGTACACAGTGAAACGAAACAACGTTCCTCCAGGGACCATGGTGCACATAAACACAGTGTAGACAGAACAATAGTGCAACAGTACAAAAGTGCAGACAGACAATACAACACAATACAGACAAAGAATAATAAATAACAAGACAGTGTGCAAATTATGCAGTGTGCAAAAAGTGTGCAAAAAAGACCAGTGAGGTAGTAATTACCTCTATTACACAGTGTGCAATAGAGTCCAGTGAGGTAGTAGGGTTTTTAGTGCTTTCCATTTTCTGGGGTAAGTGGGGTAAGAGTGTGTGTGCATGTACAGAAAAACCATCAGTTCAGTCTCTGCAGTTGAGGAGTCTGATGGCTTGGGGGTAGAAGCTGTTGCAGAATCTGGTCGTGCTGGACCGGATGCTGCGGTACCGTCTTCCCGAAGGCAGGAGGGAGAACAGTTTGTGTGAGGGATGGGTGGGGTCATTCACAATGCTGGTTGCTTTGCGGATGCTGCGGGTGGTGTAAATGTCCGTGATGGAGGGGAGAGAGATGCCGATGATCCTCTCAGCTGTCCTCACAATACGCTGGAGGGTCTTGCGGTCAGAGACGGTGCAGGTCCCAAACCAGGCAGTGATGCAGCTGCTCAAGATGCTCTCAATGGTCCCTCTATAGAAGAGTGTGAGGATGGGTGGAGGGAGACGGGCCTTTCTCAGCTTCCGGAGGAAGTAGAGACGCTGCTGGGCTATCTTGGCTGTAGAGCTGGTGTTCAGGGTCCAGGCGAGGTTATCTGCTAAGTGGACACCAAGGAACTTGGTGCTCTTAACAATCTCCACAGAGGACCCGTCGATGTTGAGTGGAGAGTGGGTGTGTTGTGGGCTCCTGAAGTCAACAACCATTTCCTTTGTCTTGTCCACATTCAGGTGAAGGTTGTTGACTGTACACCAGTCTGTCAGCCGCTGCACCTCCTGTATGCTGACTCGTCGCCTTTGGTGATGAGACCCAGCACGGTTGTATCATTGGCGAACTTGATAAAGCTGTTAGAACTGTGTTTTGCAGCACAGTCATGAGTCAGCAGGGTGAACAGCAGAGGACTCAGGACACTGCCCTGGGGGGCCCCAGTGTTCAGTGTGATGGTGCTGGAGGTGCTGCCCCCGAACCGGACTGACTGGGGTCTCCCCGTCAGAAAGTCCAGGATCCAGTTGCAGAGGGGGGTGTTGAGGCCGAGCGAGCTTAGCTTCCTGATGAGGTTCTGTGGGATGATGGTGTTGAATGCTGAAATGAAGTCTATAAACAGCATTCTGACGTAAGTGTCCTTCTTCTCCAGGTGGGTGAGGGAGAGATGAAGGGTGGTGGTGATGGCATCGTCCGTGGAGCGATTGGGACGATACGCAAACTGCAGGGGGTCCAGTGAAGAGGCCAGTCGTGTCTTGATGTTCCTCATGACTAGCCTCTCGAAGCACTTCATGATGATGGGTGTAAGTGCAACGGGACGGTAGTCATTGAGGCAGGACACTGTGGACTTCTTCGGCACGGGAACGATGATGGTGGACTTGAGGCACGTTGGGACAGTGGCGCTGCACAGGGAGATGTTGAAGATGTCCGTGAGAACATCTGTCAGCTGGTCTGCGCACTCCCTGAGCACTCTGCCGGGAATGTTGTCTGGTCCTGCAGCTTTTCGTGGGTTGACTCTGCGCAGAGTGTTCCTCACATCCACTGCAGTCAGGCACAACACCTGCTCGTCCGGCTTGGGCATGGTCTTTCTCGCCATCGTGTTGTTTTGTGCCTCAAACCGTGCATAAAAGTTGTTCAGGGCATCAGGGAGGGAGGCATCCCGTTCACAGGACGGTGGAATTGTCCTGTAGTTGGTGATTGCCTGGATGACCTGCCACATACGCCGCGCGTCACCCGTGTCCTTGAAGTGGCTGTGGATTCTCTGGGCGTGTGCGCGCTTTGCCTCTCTGATGGCTCTTGACAGGTCGGATCTCGCTTTCCTCAGGGCCACCTTGTCACCCACTCTGAAGGCGGAGTCGCGGGTCCTCAGCAGCGCACGTCATCCAAGCAATCATCCAAGGCTTCTGGTTTGGGCGTGTAGTGATGGTCTTGGAGACAGTGACATCAATCAATACACTTGCTGATGTAGCCAGTGACTGATGCTGCATACTCCTCCAAATCAACAGAATCGCCTTCAGTAGCAGCCTCCCTAAACATGTCCCATGCAGTGCACTCAAAACAGTCCTGAAGGGCAGAGATGGAGCCTGCCGGCCAGGTTTTCACCTGCTTCTGAACTGGTCTGGAGCGTCTGATGAGTGGTGTGTATGTTGGAGTCAGCCAAACACACATGTGGTCCGAGAAAGCGAGGTGGGGGCGGGGCTCCGCCCGGTACGCGCTGGGGATGTTTGTGTAAACAAGATCCAGCGCGCTCGCTCCTCTCGTTGCAAAGTCCACATGTTGATGGAATTTAGGGAGCAGTGACTTGAGATTTGCGTGGTTGAAATCTCCGGCGATAATAAACAGTCCGTCTGGGTGTTTGTTCTGCAGATCGCTGATAGACCGATAGAGTTCACACAGAGCCTCTTTAGCATTAGCACCAATGCTAGCGCTGGGTGGGATGTAGACAGCAGCTATTAGCACGGCGGAGAACTCCCGTACTAAATAAAAAGGTCTGCACTTGACTATCAGGAACTCCACCAGCGGAGAGCAGTGTTTGGCGACAGTCACAGCGTTGTTACACCATTCCGTGTTGATGTAAACACACACGCCTCCACCGCGGATCTTCCCAGATAGAGCCGCGCTCCTATCCGCCAAACTCCATTGTCAACTTTCCTGGACACAAGAGGGCATATTGTCGTTTGAGACAATTAAAAAGAGGCTACAAGAAGCACCTGCACTAGCGCTTCCAGATTATTCTAAGAATTTTCTGTTGTATGTCTCCACGTCCGTAGGAGGTAAATATGCATGTGCAGTTCTTTGTCAGCCAACAGGGACGGGAACTAGTCCTCAACCTATTTCATACTACTCTACTGCATTTTCAGAAGTAGAATTGGGGCTACCATTGTGCTACAGAGCACTAGTGGGTGTTTATTTGATGTATGAAAAGGCATCTGCTGTCACGATGGGTTATCCAGTGACAATTCTTACCCATCACAGTGTTAGGAATCTTTTGAACCATGGAAAATATACATTGACAGTGCCAAGGCTTAGAGATTATCATAGGCTCCTTGAACAAGAGGATGTCACGTTAGTTAGATGTGTTCCAGCTGAAACTTTGCCGACTCCAGAGGATGGTGAGCCACATGATTGTGTGCAAGAAGCAGAACGATACTCAAAGCTTAGATCTGATTTGCAAGCCATCCCATTACATAATGCAGATGTAGAATATTGGACTGATGGATCCTGCTATCGTGTAGGTGACACATTAAGTGCTGGTTATGCAGTAGTGAGAGCCCAGGGCTCTGATTTTGTTGTTGAAAAGGCTGAAATAGTACCGCAGCCTGCATCTGCTCAATTAGCAGAACTTGTGGGGCTAACAGAAGCATGTTTGTTAGCAGAAGGCAAGCGAGGAGGAAAAGAAGAGCACAGTGCAACCAGGAGACAAGGTGTTTGTGAAGGTGTTTCGAAGAAAGTGGTATAATGAACGCCGTGAAGGTCCTTTTGAAGTAGTTCGTTGTACAGGAACTGCAGTTCAGGTTAAAGGGTCTCCAACCTTGTCACATTGTGTTAAAGCTCCAAAAGATGAGGCACCACACCCACAGGAAGCAGATGTGGCAGACCATGCAGAGGCAGAGATACAGCAGGAGTCACAAAGTCAAGTTCCAGAAGAAGAGAGTGTCCGAGTTATGGAGGGGAGGGATGACTCTGTGCATATTGCTGATGTTGTCAGGAATAACTCAGCGGACAATGATCACGAAAGAAGATTTGAAGACATCAACTTTCAATATGTCCCAGAACAAGCAGAACCACTTCCAGTTGAAAGCAGAGCAGCAAACGACACAGAGAACTCTGATCCCATTGTAAGAGAAGCTAAAGACTCAGATAGGAGCCTACGACCAGTTCGAAAAAGAGTCAGACCAAAACACTACGAGACTTAGGACGGACGTGACTTTAGGGAACTCTACTATGACAGTATTGACTGCTATTAAGGGTATAAATGTAACTCACATAACTACTATGACACCTCAGAGTATGTTAACAACAATAGCACCTGAAATAACTGTTATTAAAGTTAAGTTGGATAGGACAGTTTATCTGCCTTGTAGCTGTGGGAGGTTTAATACTGCAGGTAATAATCCACCGAGGTGGCAACATAGTAGTCGTAAGGAACTGGTGTTAGCAGGTGAATAGTGTACCTCATGATCAAAGGAAGTATGTTTTGTATAATGACAAGAGATGGTTTAAAGTATGGAGTGATTGTTCAATTCTAATGCGTAATGTAACCCAAGAAGACCAAGGAGAATACATATGTACGTATTTGGAGCCTAATTTTAGATTTATGCCGTTTCTGAATGTGTGGCAAGCTGGGTATATAACTCGTAGAGTGTTAGTTGTGATAAAAGATTTAAGTCCAACTATTACTGCAAAACCTCAGAATAAATTTCTTACACTAATCACTCCAAGGCAAAATGGTTCACAAATAAAGCAGCATATTGTAGCTTTGGACATATTTAAGAACATTACTACAACAGTTCAGCCTACGATTGTAGTTACAACAGAGAAGGGAATTAATGTTACTACAGCACAGGTGACAACGTACAAGTCAGCCATTTTTGGAAATAGTACAAGGAGGGATGGAATAAAGGGTAATTTGGCTAATACTACAGGGACAACACTGTCACCTGCTAACATAACTTCTAAAGTAGTGGAACAGGCAGTGAATATAACTCAAAAGCCCATAATACAACTAGAATCGAGCATGAATAGAAGTAATGAGATTTTTGAACTTAGTTATAAATTGAGGGCAGAAAATGACTGGGGATCATCTATTAATATGACAAATTTAACTGATCAGCAGGAAGATTTTGACAGGACACTGACTGACATGACTGACCATTACCGTGCAGTTCGGAAGAGAGATACTAAGTGGAAGGCATATGGCTTTGATTCTCAGGTATTACAAACAGCAGATCCATGGATAAATAGGAATTTATGGTTTCAGCAGATAACTCATTCCGTAAGGGTGGGTTACCATAGAAAGGGTCCGTGTGTAGTGAAAGTCCCAGCACCGGGAACTTGGTCTTCAATCTTAGAAGCAATTCCAGAACCATTGCTTTCAGAATGTCAGTTTTATGCATTATCTTGGCTATTATATAAGCAGCAGACTACTATTGAAGCACAGATGGCTATATCTAGGTTTTTGTTTCAATCTGGAGGTAATTGAACTTGGATGAAGGATATACGATATGTAAACATATTAGATCAGCAAGAAGATGTGCAGTCAGCAATGCCGGATGCAATGAAAGTAACTGCTGTTAAGGCAGACGAATGCATTTGTTCAAATAATACACATGGGGGTTCAGGAATGTTTATGGGGTTATCAGAATGCAACAATTATGTGATACAATTAGATTTAAGTAAACATAAAATGAGGGATGGTTTGTTTGAAGTGACTTTCCAGGTGCCACACCTTAAGCAGAGTAGAACTGTGATGGCAGAGCATGAACCATTGCCAGGAAATTTAACTATTGGTCATTTTAAAGATATTTGGTGGGTCTGTGGAGACAAGGCATATATATTTCTGCCTTATGGCTGGATAGGTTGCTGTTATATGGCAACGTTGAAGCTTCCGTATGAGGTTTATACGCTTCAGAAGGGTGAGCCATCTAATGTTGTCCAATCAAAGAGACGAAAAAGGGAGATGGCACAGTTTCACAATTTGGATGCTTATCATTGGAGGATTAGTATAGGAGAAAAATGGGGGATAGGTTGCTGTTATATGGCAACGTTGAAGCTTCCGTATGAGGTTTATACGCTTCAGAAGGGTGAGCCGTCTAATGTTGTCCAATCAAAGAGACGAAAAAGGGAGATGGCACAGTTTCACAATTTGGATGCTTATCATTGGAGGATTAGTATAGGAGAAAAATGGGGGATAGGATTATTTCCCTGGTATGGGTTGACTTTTTTAGCAGATCATATAGATAACATTACATACACTTTGCAAGGCTTTGCTAATGAAACGATTAAAGGTTTTGAGTTTTTGTCCAACACACAAAAAAGTCATAGATTAACATTGCTGAAGCATGACATGGCTTTAGATTATATTTTGGCTAAACAAGGTGGATTATGTGCAGCTTTAAATTTGACAGGGGATGCCTGTTACACATTGATTCCTGATAGTACTGACAATGTTACTAATGTTATAGAGGCATTAAAAAATATTAGGGATGCTTTTGGTCCGTCACAAGGTGCTGGTTGGTCTGTTAATGCATGGTTGCTTGAGAAATTTGGTCCAATGGGAGCATTGTTAGTGCAATTATTGGGAGCAGCTTTGTTATCTGTGTGTGTTATGTTTTGCTTTTGTACTCTGTTATTGATTTGTGCTAAGGCTATGATATTGAGGTGGATAGGAGTTGTAATGCCAGGAGATCGGGTCCAGATGCCATTATTAAATAGGACTGACTCAGACGATGACGATGACTCACAGGTAGAAAGTGTAGTGGACGGTGACATGGTGGAAAAATATCCATTTTAATTATTTAACCATTGTATACTCTTGATACTTAAGTTTAATATTCACACAAATATTTTACTCATATCCTCTTATATAGGAGTGAATTGAAACTATTGTTGTTTGTTATTGTAACTGTTTACTTTGTGTCTCTTCCATTGTACACGATACTGGTTGGTGTTTTCTTTCTTTCTTTCCAGACGGATGTTGAAAAAGGCCACAGTTTGGATGTGTGGCTATTCTGGGACTTTGTTGTTCAACATGGACAGTACTGGGACATAATGCGAAAGACTCTGAACTTGGGATCTGTGATAACAAGCCTGGGAGAAGTTTCATCATTCCCTCTACGTTGGGGAGGAGTATTCTTCTTTTTTATATTTCTGTATACATGTATGATGTTATTGGTTTGTATCCTCTTACTGTGTATTCTGTGACTTATTTTTTACATCTTTTAATGACATGTACTCTATTGTTTGGTTTGTTAGTCTGTAGGGGTGCTGCTACACTGTCTAACATGGTGCTTGTCATTCTCTGACTTATTTTGGGTTATGTTGTGGAGCAGGTATATTGGAACCTCAGATGTTTTGTTCTTTTCTCGCATTAGGGATATTGGTGTTAGGCAGGGAAAGGTCCACTGTAGGGTCCGATGGGTCGACTAGCCTGAAGGTGGACATTATTGTTTTAGTTTCTGGGGTTTCAATTGTATGTGCTTTACCTTAAGTCACTAAACAGCTTTTTTGTTACTTCCTCCACTTTCATTAATATGGAATATGGCCGCCTAGGGGGCAGGAGGGGCCGTGAGAGAATTTTTCTTGTCTTGTTTGTTAAATAACTCATATTTTGGGATGGTTGTCTGCCTGACAGGTTTTCGCTCTCACATTCCTTGATTTGGTAAATCATTGTGTGCTGGAGGACACATATTTTTGGGAAACATGTTCTGGTATGCACCTGTTGATGTTGTGTATTGCTTTTACTTCTTTTACGAGACTTTATATAGTCTCGAAGGGGGGAAATATGACGTATATTTTCAGCATATGTATTTTCTTTATATTCTCCTTTATTTCTCTTTATACTCTTTCACTAATGCATGTCCTGTAGGCTCCGCCTATGGCTATGTATGGTTGTGTAGGTTTAAGTGTTTTCAGATGTATACCACAGACCTTTAAAAGGTGTCCCGGCATAGTGTACTGGGAGAGAGAACAGAGGAACATCGGATTGGCAACATCTCTCTCCAAGGCTGGCCTAGGAAGCCTTGAAGATATTGTCTCAGTCTTTGTAATAAATAATTGTATTACACTTAAGGCAATGTCTGCGGTGTCTTCTTCCTCATCTTCAAGCATCTTCACAGCAAAGAGACAGCGGTAAACGACAACCCTTACATTTCCACTCAGGTATTCTGATTTCTGAAGCTGAAAGAAGAGATCTTTGATTGTTTGCATTCTTTATGCACTTTTCTTCCCTTTTAGAAAGACTTCTATACCAGAGAAATCTCTTTAAAATCTCTTTACACCTCAAACTGAATGACAAATTTCTTAAGTGCCATTTCTGCTGCATTAGCATTACATAGTTTCATATTTTCTTGAAGAAACATGTGCATCGCAAAAACTAAAAGAAAGAGATGATTCCAGTACTTCTTAATTGGAACACCATTTAGAAGTGGCAATGAATAGAACAGAACTCTACTCTGAAGCTCTCCAAATTTTATAATCATGTAATAATCGTGGTGTTCTGGTTAACTCTACAGGAGGCTGATTTGCAAGCAATTTTTGGCCAATAATGTCTGTTTTTCACCCTATATATATATCACCTTTTACTGTGATTTTTGAATACAGCCACATATTCACCGACTATCGAGTCACACCAAGACAAACACTATGTTAGCACTCTGGAAAAAAGCCATCAATCATCTGAAACGTTTTTAACCTCATCAATACAGATGGGTCTTTTACCCCCATGACTGTTTTGTTCTGGAATAGCTGACATAGCATTGTCATTATGTTCTGCCTCAGATCTGAGAACAGGTTCTGGTCTTTTGTGTGATAGCAAAAATCACACCCATACAGCCCACTGAAATGTTCAGTGTTCTGAATGAATGAGCTACATATTAGTGCAAACACCTTGGACCTCTGTTCTCTATTCTGTAGTTGTGTCCATGTGATACCATCCTTTTCTAGACATAAGAGTTCATCTACAAAGGGAATCAGGAAAGAGAGCATGTTTGGTTTCTTTTCTCCAAACCAAATACATGGCACAAAAATGTTGCTTTTTCTGTATTTAGGCTGTAGTTCAATAAACTGACACTGAACTGGTCAAATCTGGTACTAGAGCTTTTAAAAATTGGAATTCCATCAAGGTTTCAGAGTAAACTAATATCATGTTCACATAGTTGGACAGTTTCTTTTCATTTTCTGTACTCTGCTTTACACTGTATGTCATTCAGAACCCCTTCTTTATCTGCTGTCTCTCTAGGTAAATGTAAATTGGGATTTTCAAGAATATCTTTAATCTGGCATGTCAAACTCATTATTAAAAAAATGAGCTGTTTTTAAGATTTGTGTCTGCATGAAATACAAACTGGCATGCTTCACATTGTGTTGGACTTATCTCCCTTGTTTCCAAGTACATAGAACATGAGGATAGACAGACAGACAGACAGACAGACAGACAGACAGACAGACAGACAGACAGACAGACAGACAGACAGACAGATAGATAGATAGATAGATAGATAGATAGATAGATAGATAGATAGATAGATAGATAGATAGATAGATAGATAGATAGATAGATAGATACTTTATTTATCTCGAAGGAAATTTAGGCAAATAAAAATGAGCAGTAGGTTCATAGTGACCACATTCTCCATAAGCTTTGTTAAACAGGTACACACTTTCTGGCACTAACCCAGGAACATGTTCATTACAAATCTTGAGCAGTCAGGTAATGCTGCAGGACATAGGACATCAACAGCAGCAGACTCTGCTCTTTTAGAGGTGCACAGACGTTTATCATCAGCATGTGGTATCTAAAATGTATAAACATAATTATTTAGCTTGCTTGAAGAAGAAGAAACACTTGTTGTGAGCTAATCTATATTTTGCAAAGATATATCAAAGCCTTCCATCTAGGAATTACACATAAATAATTTCAAAATGAATGTTTATATGTTGTGATATACCTAAAGAACTTAAATAATACACCTTCTATTAATGTTCACAATAATATATACATATTCACTTTAGACTTATGACAGAAATGCCAATGTATTTATATTATAATTTTAATTTGTTAGAAATTACACATAGGTTTTTTGTCTTTAGAAGTGCAAGGTCCAACTGTACCTACAGTTCAGCTGCTAAACTATGGTTTCCAATAATTTGTGATGTTTGTGTGAGAATTTTCCTAATTAATCGTTACCTTTTGCTTATGCATTTTAAATACGCAATATAATTAATGTTACAATAGGCTTATATTTAGAAATATTGTTTATTTTCAGATCTTTTATATCACAGAATTGAAAGTTTTGTAGAGCACAATGCAGAACTTGACACCAATGTTAGGTCAAATTCCTGGGATACATCCCTTTGTCTCTTCAGATTTTTCTGATGATACATTTGTTGGTCTGGAGTGCCCAGTTGTTTCAATCGTCACAGGACATCCCATGTAAGGTTTTGTAAATGGAATGTATTTTTAAAAAAAGTTAGTTTCACATGCTTTAATCATTAAACCAAACCTATAAGCCAAATGTAGTACCTGTATACATGGCTTTGTTGGTGTCACTTGTACTGTTTCGCACTGATGTTATATTCATATTAAACAAAGAATCAGCACTATGACTTCATTTGAGTTTCTGAAGAAATATGTCTCAGATTTCACTGAACATCATACAAGTCATTTACAGTTTTATTTGTATCTCTTTGTTTCTGCTTTTGAAAAAGATTCACAAAGATGCTGATCATTAAAGTGACTGGGCTGTTCCTCTGTGGGTGTTATCACAATCCTCACTGTGGGTCTAACACCAGTTGTGACAAAAACAAACTGATCTGTGGCTTTCAATGCACAGTTACATTAAATTAACAAACGTGATGTTGCATTTTTACTGGGCATATCTATGCTTTATTTGGTTACCAATATATAATTTACACTGTTTGGAAATTAAGAAGCAAATTTGTATTTAAATAGGCAACGTTCCACGTCGAGGATGTGTAAAGATAAGCTAAACTGTTTTTCACATTTAACATGTTTTTAAATTATTGCTCCAGTTTAAAATGTAATCAGCCAATCAGAGCACAGCCTCGGTCTGGGTGAGGCGGAGCAGGTGGAGGCTGCGGGAAGCTGCGCTGGATGAGCAGGGCTCTTATTAGTTGGGCTCAGTGGATGGGTAAGCGCTGGTAAACTGCTTTTGAAAACGTTATATGATGGTGGACTAGTAAATAAGTAGCACAGAGTTCAGAACATGTTGCCCTAATGCAAATGGCGATAAAAGAACATAGTTAAGCTACAATTGTGAATGTTAGATAATTAGCTAGCTAACCACAGCCAACATTAGTTAGCTAGCTAACCACTGCGAACTTAGGTTTGCTAATTAACTAGCTAACTAGCTAGTGAGATAACCTAGATAGCAAGCTAACAGGGGCTGTGCAGTGCAGTGCAGAGCTTCATTAGATTCAATTCTCAGTGTCTTTTGGTTTTAAGTAGTGTTGTTTCGAACTTAAAAACTTTCGAACTTCTCTTTCGATCAAACATGAAATTCTAAGATCTAAAACACATTATAACTGTGCAAAATGGACTAACATATTGTTTTCATTATTTCTTAAGTGTTTGGGTTAATTTGTGCTTTGTAAAGCCTGTTTTTGTTGAATTCAGGCTATGTATGTGATGAATATAGCAGTTCCATTGAGCAATACATGATTTAAAAGTACTGTTTATGTACAAAAATAGCAAGATAAATGATGTATATATTTTTATGTGTATATATTGTGTGGGGTAATTTACGACAGCACGACAGCAAAACTCTGATGTGAGAAATCCCAATACATGAAATGATGACCAATGAGTCAGAGCTTAGAATTTAAAATATATTAAAGTTTACTAGAAGAATATTTTCAGCATTACAGATATATATATATATATATATATATATATATATATATATATATATATAAAAGGAACACAAATTAATAAATATATATTAGAAAAGAGTAAAATTACATCAACGAGTCAACACACAGTGTAATAAAATCTCGATAGATCAACACATTTACAACCCAGAGAGAGAGAGAGGGAGAGACAAAAGAAAGAGAGAGAGAGAGAGAGAGAGAAACTAAAGCCATTCGAGGGACAGAGAGAACCCCTCAGACTTCATCCAAGCAGTTATACATTTATGCAAATGACATGTGATTAGACAGAACTTATCAATATGATTACGTCTGGACAGTCCAGTTAACAGCTTGTTGTCCAGTTCCAACGACATGATCAGCTCCAGCCTGTCTGAGCAACAGGTTCTTATCATAGTGTTGTTCAGCTGTGTGTCCTTCATGAACACAGCAGACAGTCCTTGTGTTTCTAACAGTCCTTAAGTGTCCTAAAGTCTGTAAGAAGATGAAACGGAGGAAAAGAGTGGATGGAAATATCTTCTGGCCTGTGTGCGACTTTACGGCGTGTAGAACAGGCAAGCGCTGGCTATCTGAGGAGAGCTTCCCAGCACTTCACTCAGATAGCTTGTTGTCTCCTAGTTCATATGCACTGGTCCCAGAACAGCAGAACAGAGGTGAAGCTTCTTTGCAACTCAGGGTCACGTTCTCTTCACAGCTCTCATTGTTGATGAAAACACTCTGACCTTCTTGATTCCTGAAAAAGTACAAACAACCTCCAAAGCCTTGTCATTGTGACAGTTAAAAAGAGATCATAAGGTCATTAAGTGAATTATGAAATATATATAAATGTATAAAAAATTTAAGAATAAGTGTGTGAAGGTGTGGTTATCTCCAATCACGCCCTTCAATTGTATACTCCAAAACAAGAAACAGTTTTTCCTTGGTAAAATCATACACATTTCCCCAATAGTCACAATATTAGAGACTAATGAAAACTTTTTAATATTAAAATATGTAATAATATATTGTAATAAAAATTTAATATGTTTCAACAAATCTTTTTGACCATGAAGAATAAAAGCCGAACACACCTCAAAAGAAAAGGAAAGGTTCAGTTTTATTTGTAATTTCTAGTTAATAGGTATTGTTGTGTACACATGCAGAGTTTTGCTGAAATAGTGCAAAAATATTGAAGAATTTCAAAAAGGGTCACAATATTATCTGAATGTTACGTAACCTGAGCTTTCATATTGGTTAGCTAGCTGTGTAAATGTGTCTGTTAATTGCCATGAGCAGCAAGTGGATCAGTACTTACAGTCAAGTGAAAAAGACTGCAGTCAAGTCAAAGACTGCAACACACTGCTTCTAGCAGTGTTGTAAAAGTATATATACTGTTTTCTCTGCTTAGACATAAAGTATCCAATACCTTTATGTTTTGTTGTAAGATAACTTTTTCTGTGCTCTATTGGTTTAGCCTCTTCAGATGACGGCTTCAGCACCTGAACGCAAGTCCTCACATACAGCAGAGCCTACAAGAAAGGAATTTTTATGCCTTAATGATTTACCTCATAATTAAATGTATGTACATCAACTTGACAGTTTTTTTGATACACCTTGGACCTTTGAAGCCTGTTCTGTTTAGAACTCAAACATCACACTCAGAATCAAAAAGCACAACTACTGCACTTTGTAACCTTGTTGTAACCTTCATCTGGTCACTGGTTGGTCATCAATGATCCCTAATTACATCGCCTTTTTGCTCAGGCATACATTGCGGTTCCCCTACATTATAGATCAGCTGTATGATTACATATTGTAGACTATTACTGTCATTACTGCACAAAAATTAAATTGACTTGTTAGTGATATCAGCAGAACACTTTCCATTTCTGTGATTGTGGGTGTTGTTAAGTTTAACATTTATGTTTTTTTGCACTAAGGGGGCACAGCAAATTTGCCAGTGTTAAATTAACATGTAAATCAAGTTATATTTAAAACTGACATTGCATCACTGTGATTACTTAGATCACAAGGTGCTGGTTTCTTAGTAGTCCCCGGAATTCAGAGCTCTGCAGGAGGAAGAGCTTTCTCTTATAAAACACCTCAACTCTGGAATAACCTTCCTAAGTGTGTTTGCGACTCGGACACTATCTCAATCTTTAAGTCTAGACTAAAATTTCCCTTTAGATGAGACTGCAGATCTAAGGGTTCATGCATGGGCGCAGATGGCACTATAGTGACCTCATCCGAAATCTAGCATCTACAAGCATAAACGTTGGGGTTTTAATTTAATTAACTGTACGTTTGTGGAGTTCTGTGTTCCACAATGCCCTCGTTTTTAAACTAGGAAGCGTTCAGTTCAGAGGTTACATTGTTCGGAGCTCCGTGTTCCAGTTCCAATGTAAATTTAATGCACCTTCTCAAGTCCGGGGTTCTAAGGAGCTGGTAACTGCCTGTAGACTACAGACACAGGCAGTTACCAGCTCCTTACGGTACGTGTCCACTGGCGCTTTTTTTCAACGCAATCCGCTGCGCTGGATCTCCTTGCTCGTTTTTGAATTAAAATGAAGCAAGAGAAGTAGACATAAGTCATAAGTTTAATATTTTTATTTTTTTTACCAACCTCACTGTAACCTATAGCTCTATAAATCCATATTCTGCCGCTTTCAGCTTCTCTTCTGTGGTTGAAAGGCGCCTGTTCTGTGTGTGTGTAAGAGGCTTGTGTGTGTGTGTGAAGACGCAGCCTGCTCTTCCCTCATTGGCTGGACGCAGCCTGCTTTTCCCTGATTGGCTGGACACAGTGCGGCGGCCGAATTTATTTGAATAAAGTTGAGCCGGAGGGCGGAGCTGCGTTAAACGCAACGCAACCCGGCATGCTCCGAGGCATGCAGCGGCTCTTCTCCATTGATTTTATGTATGATGTTATTATGATGTTATTTTAGTAAGCAGTCGCTGTTAACTGAAATTATAAGATGTAAAATGTTAACATTGTCTTCCTGGTCTTGCCTAGGCTGTAGCAATGAAGAAACAAAAAACAATAACACATAACAATATTCTAAAGTTTATTGCAGCATATATATATATATATATATATATATATATATATATATATATATATATATACATATATATATATATATATATATATATATATATATATATATATATATATATATATATATATATATATATATGATTTTACAGCTTGGTCCGCCCCAGTTCAAAATTTCCATCTGCGCATCTGGGTTCATGGACATAGGGAATTGTGGTAAACTGAATGCTGGTGCTGATCTTTATCTTTAGTTTGTGGACAGTGGAGTTGGTGGATGCCAGTGTTTCAGGATGCCTCCATGTTTATGTTACTTTCTGGCTCTCTGCCTTTAGTTAGGCTGTTTTACTCAGATCTGTTGAAGTTAATAGCCACAGTCTGATAATGGTTTACATTCTCATAAATCCAGTCAAAACTAATTCCATCTCTCTGCCTTTTATTTTTTACTTCTGTTTATCCTATACTCAATGCAAAATATGAGTTTCTGTATACCTTTTTAATTTGGTGAGGTAGATTGCTCAGACTCTTGCAAAAGCAATTATGTTAGAACATACTTCATTACTACGTTTATTGTTACATTAAAATGTTTGTTGTTTTAAAGAGTCAAATAGATGCTGAAAGGGAAGAGAGCATTGGTCAGCCTCTGAAAAGAAATCTGTGCATATTGAGGACATAGTTTCAGCACTTAAGGGTATGTATCATACCGGAGTATGTATTATTTGTTTCTCAACAAAAAATAAGTTATGTGACTTCCCACAAATTATTTAATCATATTTTTCTTACATAGAGGTAACAGATGGTTTCTTACATAGAGGTATCAGATGGAAGGTGGTTGTGTCAGCGGTGAAGGTTCCTCATCTCTCACCGGCACCCGCATGCTCTACATCATCCAGTGATCTTCAGCCTGCTATATCAGTTAAATAGTAAGGGCAGAGGCAGTATGCATTGGAAATATGTTATACTTTGAGAAATCATGTTTGCCACCTGGTGTGTCAAAGTAACATTTATGTGAATGGCTGGACCCAAGTTTTACCAGCAGAGCACAGGCCAAAGCATCACACTGCAATTTATACGGCTCTATGTACCTTTGGGGAAAAAAGAAATACTGAACAATTTCAAATAAACAAACAGTTAAATATATTAAAGGCTAATTTATCCAAATAAAAATCACATCAACTTAATTTTAACAAAAAGTGCAGTGTGCAGCTATAGTGACTAAAAAACAGCATGCAGGCTGACTACATACATTGTGCTGTTAAAAAAAGATTATAAAGAAGAAGTAACCCTGCAGCCAGGGTCCATGCTAAAACTAGAGCATTTGACCATATTAGTCCAGTTCTATCAGAACTGCACTAGTTTGCAGTCAAAGTATATAAAATTGTCCTGTTAAAGTATACAGTCCTACGGGAGGGAGGGATTAAAAAAGGGTATGGGAATGTTTGTGTCCTGTATGTGCCAAAAATCTTTAATAAAACAGACTTTGATTTAAAAAAAAAGTATACAGCCCTACATTGGTTCTTGTGAGACCTTATCTCCTATTATAAAACACTGTGGTTATTTCGATCACAAGGTGCTTCTTTTTAATAGTTCCCAAAATTCAGAACTCTGCAGGAAAAAAAGCAAATTTGTTATGAACTTAAACACTGTCTCATTCGTTAAGTCTAGTTTTTTTACTTGCTTGTTTGGTCTAGCTTTTGGTAATAATTTTTCTTTTTTCCAATAGGCTGCAGATCCAGGGCTTTAAGCAGATGTCTCATTTTTTTTTGGTGCTGTTGGTGCTGTTGTTTATCCACTGCACTCAGTCACTCAGGTTTGTGGACGCTGGAGTTGGTGGATGCCGTTGTTTTAGGGTGCCTCCGTGTTTGTTACTTTCTGTCTCTCTTTAGCTTCAGCCTTTAGCTAGGCTGTTTTACTCAGATCTGCTGAAGTGTTTGGCCACAGTCTGATAATGATTGATATTCTCTGTTTTACATAAATCCAGTCAAATTCCATCTCTCTGCCTTACTCTGAGTTACTGACTGCCCACCTGTCTGACCAGATACCGATGTATGTTGGACCTTCAAGATCTCATGGCCCTCTTTGACCAGACTGATGGAAGTTTCTGGAAGTCAGCCTTCCCCATCACCCAACACAGTTTAGCTGCCCATCATCCAGTTTATTCACCTGCCTTGGACTAGATGGTCACTCTCCACTACTGATGGCATCGAAGTTTACATGAACTCTAAATGCATTCATTACTCCTTTTGCTATAGATATGGATATACTAGAAATACGAAATCTGCCCATATTTTACATCATGGTTTTATTTCTAAAGCTTAAACAAAATATTAAATCAACATGTAAATCAATTTACATTTAAAACTCACATTGCTAATTTAACACTGACAAATTTACTGTGTGTTTGCACTGTATATTTTTATTCTTTAATCCTGTTTATCCTACTCACAATGCAAAATATGAGTTCCTGTATATCTTTTTCATTTGGTGTGGAAGCTCTTGCAAATGCATTTATGGTAAAACAAAATTCATTACTACTTTTGTTGTAACTTATTGTAACTTGTAAATTAGAATTTTTGTTGTGTTAAACACTCTGATAGATGTTGAAAGTGAAGAGAGCTTTGTGCAGCTTCCGAAAATGAAACCTGTGCTCATTGAGGACATAGTGTTGTTTATAGCCTGTGCAAATAAATTTGATTTGGTTTGATTTGAAATGCCTTAAACATATTATGCCTGTGGAAAATGCAGTAACATATTGTTTTCAACATTTTTGGTTTGGGTTCCTTTCTGTGTTGAATGTAATAAACTGCATCAAGTGTTGTTTTGAACTGAAAACATAAATGATTTTTTAAGACCTTAAAATATATTATAACTGTGTAAAATTCACTAACATCTCGTTTTTATAATTTCTTAAGTTTTCATTTGTGTTTTGTAGTAAACTTTTTTCGCTGGTTTGGCTGGGAAAAGCGTTTTGCATCCAGATTTCAGATTCTCTCTCTCTCCTTATTTCTTACGTTGTTCTGTTACTTTGTGTGTTAAATTTAGTAAAGGCTGTTTTTGCTGAAAAAAAGCGTTTTCCACAAAGTTTTGAGCTTCTCTCTCACTCACTAGAGCGATGAACTGCTTTAAGTGTGGTTTCGAACTGAAAACTTCTCTTTCGATCAGTTTCTAAGATCTAAAAGATATTATTACTGGATAAAATGCACTAACATATCGTTTTCATCTTTTCTTACGTTTTGGGTTAAGTTGTGCTTTGAAATTTCGGCTGAGAAAAGTGTTTTGCACTCAGTTTTGTGCTCCTCTCTCACTCCTCAGAGCGATAAACTGCTTTAAGTGTTGTTTCGAACTGAAAACTTCTTTTGCGATCAGAAATGAGTTTCTAAGATCTAAAACGTATTGTAACTGTAAAGAATGCACTAACATCAGGTTTTCATCTTTTCTTACGTTTTTCTTTAATTTGTGCTTTGAACATAGTAAAAGCCGTTTTTCGCCGGTTTAGGCTGAGAAAATTCTCTCTCACTCCTCAGAGCGATAAACTGCTTTAAGTGTTGTTTCGAACTAAAAACTTCTCTTTCGATCAGAAATGAGTTTCTAAGATCTAAAACGTATTGTAACTGTAAAATATGCACTAACATCAGGTTTTCAACCTTTTCTTACGTTTTTGGTTAATTTGTGCTTTGAACGTAGTAAAAGCCGTTTTTCGCCGGTTTAGGCTGAGAAAATTCTTTTGCAGTGAGGTTTGAGCTTCCCTCTCACTCCTCAGAGCGATAAACTTCTCTTTCGATCAGAAATGAGTTTTTCGCCGAATTAGGCTGAGAAATGTGTTTTGCACACAGTTTTGAGCTTCTCTCTCACTCCTAAGAGCGATAAACTGCTTTAAGTGTTGTTTCGAACTGAAAACTTCTCTTTCGATCAGAAATGAGTTTTTCGCCGAATTAGGCTGAGAAATGTGTTTTGCACACAGTTTTGAGCTTCTCTCTCACTCCTCAGAGCGATAAACTGCTTTAAGTGTTGTTTCGAACTAAAAACTTCTCTTTCGATCAGAAATGAGTTTCTAAGATCTAAAACGTATTGTAACTGCAAAATATGCACTAACATCAGGTTTTCAACCTTTTCTTACGTTTTTGGTTAATTTGTGCTTTGAACGTAGTAAAAGCCGTTTTTCGCCGGTTTAGGCTGAGAAAATTCTTTTGCAGTGAGGTTTGAGCTTCCCTCTCACTCCTCAGAGCGATAAACTTCTCTTTCGATCAGAAATGAGTTTTTCGCCGAATTAGGCTGAGAAATGTGTTTTGCACACAGTTTTGAGCTTCTCTCTCACTCCTCAGAGCGATAAACTGCTTTAAGTGTTGTTTCGAACTAAAAACTTCTCTTTCGATCAGAAATGAGTTTCTAAGATCTAAAACGTATTGTAACTGTAAAATATGCACTAACATCAGGTTTTCATCTTTTCTTACGTTTTTGGTTAATTTGTGCTTTGAACGTAGTAAAAGCCGTTTTTCGCCGGTTTAGGCTGAGAAAATTCTTTTGCAGTGAGGTTTGAGCTTCCCTCTCACTCCTCAGAGCGATAAACTTCTCTTTCGATCAGAAATGAGTTTTTCGCCGAATTAGGCTGAGAAATGTGTTTTGCACACAGTTTTGAGCTTCTCTCTCACTCCTCAGAGCGATAAACTGCTTTAAGTGTTGTTTCGAACTAAAAACTTCTCTTTCGATCAGAAATGAGTTTCTAAGATCTAAAACGTATTGTAACTGTAAAATATGCACTAACATCAGGTTTTCATCTTTTCTTACGTTTTTGGTTAATTTGTGCTTTGAACGTAGTAAAAGCCGTTTCTCGCCGGTTTAGGCTGAGAAAATTCTTTTGCAGTGAGGTTTGAGCTTCCCTCTCACTCCTCAGAGCGATAAACTTCTCTTTCGATCAGAAATGAGTTTTTCGCCGAATTAGGCTGAGAAATGTGTTTTGCACACAGTTTTGAGCTTCTCTCTCACTCCTCAGAGCGATAAACTGCTTTAAGTGTTGTTTCGAACTGAAAACTTCTCTTTCGATCAGAAATGAGTTTTTCGCCGAATTACGATGAGAAATGTGTTTTGCACACAGTTTTGAGCTTCTCTCTCACTCCTCAGAGCGATAAACTGCTTTAAGTGTTGTTTCGAACTAAAAACTTCTCTTTCGATCAGAAATGAGTTTTTCGCCGAATTAGGCTGAGAAATGTGTTTTGCACACAGTTTTGAGCTTCTCTCTCACTCCTCAGAGCGATAAACTGCTTTAAGTGTTGTTTCGAACTGAAAACTTCTCTTTCGATCAGAAATGAGTTTCTAAGATCTAAAACGTATTGTAACTGTAAAATATGCACTAACATCAGGTTTTCATCTTTTCTTACGTTTTTGGTTAATTTGTGCTTTGAACGTAGTAAAAGCCGTTTTTCGCCGGTTTAGGCTGAGAAAATTCTTTTGCAGTGAGGTTTGAGCTTCCCTCTCACTCCTCAGAGCGATAAACTGCTTTAAGTGTTGTTTCGAACTGAAAACTTCTCTTTCGATCAGAAATGAGTTTTTCGCCGAATTAGGCTGAGAAATGTGTTTTGCACACAGTTTTGAGCTTCTCTCTCACTCCTCAGAGCGATAAACTGCTTTAAGTGTTGTTTCGAACTAAAAACTTCTCTTTCGATCAGAAATGAGTTTCTAAGATCTAAAACGTATTGTAACTGTAAATATGCACTAACATCAGGTTTTCAACCTTTTCTTACGTTTTTGGTTAATTTCTGCTTTGAACGTAGTAAAAGCCGTTTTTCGCCGAATTAGGCTGAGAAATGTGTTTTGCACACAGTTTTGAGCTTCTCTCTCACTCCTCAGAGCGATAAACTGCTTTAAGTGTTGTTTCGAACTAAAAACTTCTCTTTCGATCAGAAATGAGTTTCTAAGATCTAAAACGTATTGTAACTGCAAAATATGCACTAACATCAGGTTTTCAACCTTTTCTTACGTTTTTGGTTAATTTGTGCTTTGAACGTAGTAAAAGCCGTTTTTCGCCGGTTTAGGCTGAGAAAATTCTTTTGCAGTGAGGTTTGAGCTTCCCTCTCACTCCTCAGAGCGATAAACTTCTCTTTCGATCAGAAATGAGTTTTTCGCCGAATTAGGCTGAGAAATGTGTTTTGCACACAGTTTTGAGCTTCTCTCTCACTCCTCAGAGCGATAAACTGCTTTAAGTGTTGTTTCGAACTGAAAACTTCTCTTTCGATCAGAAATGAGTTTCTCGCCGAATTACGATGAGAAATGTGTTTTGCACACAGTTTTGAGCTTCTCTCTCACTCCTCAGAGCGATAAACTGCTTTAAGTGTTGTTTCGAACTGAAAACTTCTCTTTCGATCAGAAATGAGTTTCTAAGATCTAAAACGTATTGTAACTGTAAAATATGCACTAACATCAGGTTTTCAACCTTTTCTTACGTTTTTGGTTAATTTCTGCTTTGAACGTAGTAAAAGCCGTTTTTCGCCGGTTTAGGCTGAGAAAATTCTCTCTCACTCCTCAGAGCGATAAACTGCTTTAAGTGTTGTTTCGAACTAAAAACTTCTCTTTCGATCAGAAATGAGTTTCTAAGATCTAAAACGTATTGTAACTGTAAAATATGCACTAACATCAGGTTTTCAACCTTTTCTTACGTTTTTGGTTAATTTCTGCTTTGAACGTAGTAAAAGCCGTTTTTCGCCGAATTAGGCTGAGAAATGTGTTTTGCACACAGTTTTGAGCTTCTCTCTCACTCCTAAGAGCGATAAACTGCTTTAAGTGTTGTTTCGAACTGAAAACTTCTCTTTCGATCAGAAATGAGTTTCTAAGATCTAAAACGTATTGTAACTGTAAAACATGCACTAACATCAGGTTTTCATCTTTTCTTACGTTTTTGGTTAATTTGTGCTTTGAACGTAGTAAAAGCCGTTTTTCGCCGGTTTAGGCTGAGAAAATTCTTTTGCAGTGAGGTTTGAGCTTCCCTCTCACTCCTCAGAGCGATAAACTTCTCTTTCGATCAGAAATGAGTTTTTCGCCGAATTAGGCTGAGAAATGTGTTTTGCACACAGTTTTGAGCTTCTCTCTCACTCCTCAGAGCGATAAACTGCTTTAAGTGTTGTTTCGAACTAAAAACTTCTCTTTCGATCAGAAATGAGTTTCTAAGATCTAAAACGTATTGTAACTGTAAAATATGCACTAACATCAGGTTTTCATCTTTTCTTACGTTTTTGGTTAATTTGTGCTTTGAACGTAGTAAAAGCCGTTTTTCGCCGGTTTAGGCTGAGAAAATTCTTTTGCAGTGAGGTTTGAGCTTCCCTCTCACTCCTCAGAGCGATAAACTTCTCTTTCGATCAGAAATGAGTTTTTCGCCGAATTAGGCTGAGAAATGTGTTTTGCACACAGTTTTGAGCTTCTCTCTCACTCCTCAGAGCGATAAACTGCTTTAAGTGTTGTTTCGAACTAAAAACTTCTCTTTCGATCAGAAATGAGTTTCTAAGATCTAAAACGTATTGTAACTGTAAAATATGCACTAACATCAGGTTTTCATCTTTTCTTACGTTTTTGGTTAATTTGTGCTTTGAACGTAGTAAAAGCCGTTTCTCGCCGGTTTAGGCTGAGAAAATTCTTTTGCAGTGAGGTTTGAGCTTCCCTCTCACTCCTCAGAGCGATAAACTTCTCTTTCGATCAGAAATGAGTTTTTCGCCGAATTAGGCTGAGAAATGTGTTTTGCACACAGTTTTGAGCTTCTCTCTCACTCCTCAGAGCGATAAAACTGCTTTAAGTGTTGTTTCGAACTAAAAACTTCTCTTTCGATCAGAAATGAGTTTCTAAGATCTAAAACGTATTGTAACTGTAAAATATGCACTAACATCAGGTTTTCATCTTTTCTTACGTTTTTGGTTAATTTGTGCTTTGAACGTAGTAAAAGCCGTTTTTCGCCGGTTTAGGCTGAGAAAATTCTTTTGCAGTGAGGTTTGAGCTTCCCTCTCACTCCTCAGAGCGATAAACTGCTTTAAGTGTTGTTTCGAACTAAAAACTTCTCTTTCGATCAGAAATGAGTTTCTAAGATCTAAAACGTATTGTAACTGTAAAATATGCACTAACATCAGGTTTTCAACCTTTTCTTACGTTTTTGGTTAATTTGTGCTTTGAACGTAGTAAAAGCCGTTTTTCGCCGGTTTAGGCTGAGAAAATTCTCTCTCACTCCTCAGAGCGATAAACTGCTTTAAGTGTTGTTTCGAAACGGACAACTTCTCTTTCGATCAGAAATGAGTTTCTAAGATCTAAAACGTATTGTAACTGTAAAAAATGCACTAGCGTAACGTTTTTATCTTTTCTTACGTTTTTGGGTTAATTTGTGCTTTGAACGTAGTAAAGGCTGTTTATCGCCGGTTAAGGCTGAGAAAAGTCTTTTGCAGTCAGGTTTGAGCTTCTCTCTCACTCCTCAGAGCGATAAACTGCTTTAAGTGTTGTTTAGAACTGAAAGCTTCTCTTGCGATCAGAAATGAGTTTCTAAGATCTAAAAAGTATTATAACTGTGTAAACTGCACTAGCATCACTTTTTTATTAATTCAGTAAAGGCTTTTGTCGCCGGTTTAGGCTGAGAAAAGCGTTTTGCACCCAGGTTTGAGCTTCTCTCTTACTCCTTAAAGCAACAAACTGCTTTAAATGTTGTTTCGAACTGAAAACTAATTAAGTTTTATTTATTTGAACCCATCTAATTCAATAGTTTATTGGGTTTTTTTTATATATCATCTTTTTTCATTTCTTTGAAACGTGGGCACAACAAACTGATGCACAATAATAAACATCTGCAATACTACCACCTGGTAAATCAGGTGGTGAAAGAATCACAGTATCTTGGGATCCAGATGAGCAACTGTCACATTGAGGATAAATGGCACTTTCTTTTTGGGCAGGAGCTGTCCAGATTAGTCAAGGTCAAGGTGACCATAGGGGATTCAAAAAACTTAAGTGTGTCTTTGGCCTTGACATCACCTACTAAATTCAGAGAAAAATACTCTTTAAAATCAGCATCTTTAAAATGCAAAGTGAAATTACCCTCAATTTGAAATGTCTGTTGCACAAGAGAATAAAGTGTGTCCACAGTACCAGGGATACCAGAATGTCTACGAATGTCATGTTCTTGAAGTATGATCCAAAGTTTAGCAGGCTGAGACATCGTAACATCAAACTGAAAAGACATAACAGATTGAGAGTACATCAAAATGTACTCTTACTAAGAAGTATTTAACAAAAATGTCCCAAGAAAGAGTAAAACCAAAGAAAGTTTTGTGTGTGTGGAAAAAAAAAAATCACTAAAAGTAATTGCTGAATCAACATCCTTCATTAGAGATCATGTTCTCTAATCTTTCTAAATAGATAGTACGATCTGGCTGCGTTCAGATCAAGATGTACCAGTAAAGAAAAACAGCCTTGGTCGGCGGCAAAAAGCAGATCGTTTGTTGTTTTAACCAAAGCTGTCTCAGTGCTATGATGAGGCCTAAATACAGATTGGAATGAATTTTTTTCTGGCCTCACGAACAGAATGAATTGGAGGTGCGAGGGGGGAGTGTGTTGATATGCAGAATGCATTCAATAGCAGTTCCAAATATGACCACTAGGTGGACCTAGGAGATAATAATTATATTAAGGTCAACTACAGAGATAGTGGAGTAGAACAAGGGACGTAGGAACTGTAGGAAGATGTTTCATGTTCAATAAAGTAGAGCACAAGCTCATTTGTTGATTCTACAATGTTTATTGACTGAGTTCATAAACAACACAGGGAGGACAGCTGAACGCACACCGAGGACGCTCTCCGGCAGAGAGGACTCTAGACGAGGAAGTCTCACAGAATAAGGGGTAGTGGGTAGTACCGCGGGGTTGAGGCATGACTTATCATCCCTCCGCTCGCAATCCACACTTCATCAGTGAACAAGGTGGTGAGTGACAGATTTTGATTTGTTGGTCATATTTGTTTGTTTAGTCCCTCCATCTACCCTTAGGCACTCCACCCGGGACAAGTTGTAGTTACATGACACTGTAACGATTACGTGTAAGTCGAGGCTAGGTGCCCGACGGCGTGATAAAAAAAGACTAGCCTGGTCATAGTGAGGCCTCTATTAAAAGACGTTTTTTTAGAGGAATAGAACCGGAATGTGGGGAAGAGTGTCAATCCATTCAGAAGAATATTGATAGTGACAGGGACGAGGGAGGTGAGTATTTGTTTCGGGACTAAATTTCTGAGGACAAAGGCCAAACGAGAGAACCCAAAATGGGATATCAATTAGCAAAAAAAGAGTTTTATACAACCCTAAGGTGCACAGTGCAGCATTGTTTAACCAGATAAGTGGGATTATGGGACTAATAATGTAATGTATGGATTAAATCTTCCTGTTGTTTTCCATCAGGGAATCTACAAGGGGCGAGATGATAGGTCATTTTAATGTAGTGTCTCAGTCACAGTCAGTTCTGACCTTGGCGCTGCCCAACCGAGAAGGAGACAGCCAGAAGACGGAGCCCAGGGGGAAGGAGCAGCAGCGGCCACCACCGCAGCCACCCAGCAGCCTCTAGCCTACCTGACCCCCAACAAATTGGATAAAGAAAGTTTGGAGAACTTAAGGACTGGGAAACGAGAAAAAAGCGGGCACCACGTTTAAGCCATGTTGATGATGGTAGAGCAAGTGGCAAACCTCTCCACCAACACACTGCACAGAGGTGGAAGAGGGAGAGGCAGAGGAAGGGGTTGAGGCAGGGGCAAGGGCAGAGGAACTGGGAGAGTCGGATTTGCTGGCAACAGGCCAGTTTTCAAGCCAGATTTTGCTGTGGAGATGTGGGGAGGATGCACCGTTCTAAATTGGGGTAAAAAAGTATTTTAACTAGAAGGGGTATAACTGCAGTAAAGAAGTAAAAGAGAAAGAGTTAAAGTAAAAATTGAAGAATAAAGAGAAGAATAAAGAGAAGAGTAAAAAAAAGAGAAACAGGAATGACGTCAAAAGAAGAAGGAAAAAAAAAATACAGTAACTAGTAACAAGTATTGTACGGCATGCGCGAAATATAGTCTTCAGGATGGCGTAAGACTATACGTGACTTTCTATAAGACGTGTCCACAAACCCGGCTTTAGCGTGCATTATCTATGTGAAAGTTGACTGAAAAAGGTATTTATGTGTTTTTAATGAAGAAGAAGAAGAAGAAGAAGAAGAAGAGGTTAAAAAAGCATGCAAAAGAGGAAAAAGTGTGAAAAGGCCTTAAAAGAGAATAGAGGAAGAAAACAATAGGAGTAAAAAAGTAATAGAGAAGAATACTGCAGTAAAAGAAGCTAGCAAAGACACAAGAAAATATGTTAAGAAAAGAGATAGGAAACTTGCAAGAAATTAAAAAAGTAGTCGACTTTCTTTCTTTGTGTGTGTAAAAACAGTGCTGGACACTGAGGCTCTCTGTCTGTGTGTGTGTAAGTGTGTGTGTGGCTGGACTGGAGAGTTTTTGTGTGAGTGATTGATGAGTTTTGGGGCTGCGCAAGGCTGTGTGTGTGTGTGTGGAATCTCTTTCTTTTGGTGAATACAGTGAGAGAGTGTAAAATGTGTTTCATTAACAAATATATGTATTATGTTTATGTGTTGATTACCAGTGATGGTATAGTTACTTTAAAAAAGTAATCCGATTACTGATTACTGATTACTCCTTTAAAAAGTAACTTAGTTACTTTATGGATTACTTGATTTTAAAAGTAACTAAGTTACTTTACAAGTTACTTTATTAGTTACTTTCAGCAGCTGCAGACACCACCTCCCGCCACCTTAACATAAAAATTATAACCAGTTTTGCCAATACTCCCTTTATTGGAAAATGCATTTTTAACAGCAACAATGTATCTCTATTAAGTTGAACTATTTCCTAATTTTCTTTTTATATAAAAATAAAAAAATTAACTTAACATATTTTTTAAAAATAAAATAAAATATGGTCTTTCTTGATTTTACTAAACATAAATACTTGTTTTTATAAAAAATATATAAAATAAAGAAAGTCTTTCTTGACCTGACATATTTAACACTGTAAAACTGAACATTAAACCTGTTGTTCTCTGCAGGGCAGCAAGGAGTGGTTTTATAAAACAGAACCGTGTATACGGTCTAGACCAGGGATCACACATTTGCAGACTGCGGTCCGGGTCCGGACCCAGACGTTGTCCAATACGGACCCATACCGGACCCAACTACTGAGAAGGATTTAATTCTGACAGTGTTCATTTAAAGCACCGGAACTTTTCTTGTCTTTACGGTATGTGCGCTCTGCGCCACAGTGAACTTCCAATCACGTGTGGTGTAAAATCTTTAAATGCTCTCCTCTGCCAATCAAATTTGTGGCAGACCGCTGCCCTGGCTAGTGAATTGGGACGGGGCCGCAAAAAAACGCCTTTATAAAGAGCCCGAGAACTGGCGAAAAACGAAAACGGGCGGAAACTAAAGACACGCCGAGCGCGAGAGAGAGAGACAGGGGAGAAAGCGAGACGTGTGTGATTGGGGAAGAGCGGAGGGGGAATGGGTAAGGGAGCGGTGTGTGTGTGTGTGTGTGTGGAGGAGATGAGGTGGAGAGAGAGAGAGTAACGCACAGTGACTTAAATAAGCAGTGTTGGGAGTAACGGCGTTAAAACTAACGGCGTTACTAACGCAATTACTTTTTTTCAGTAACGAGTAATCTAACTAATTACTCTGACTGTAACTATAACGCCGTTACCATTTCCGACACCCCGTTACTGCACGTTACTTTGGCCGCACTTTTTTTTACTTCGCTTTGCCCTAACCGATCCTCTGTCCGGTGAACTTGAGCTTCTGGCCGCTGTGCCTGTAGGTTTAGGTGGTTTGGCGTGGTGAAGTGAGGCACAATTGTGACGATTTGCGTGCTCTAATTAATTCAGTGATTGCCGTGGACAGCCCAAGTTCCGAATTAAGGACGTTAAACTCTTTTTAGCTGCTCCGGTTTTTGTGTGGTGCTGCTGCTTCCTCTTTTAGAGAAGGCTCCTATTAGCTCCTATTTTTTATTTTATATAAAGCTCTGATGTGATAATCACAATGTTGCTAAGTAACCAATTATTATTGTTCACTACAGCGAACGAAATAGCGAAAACTGAAAGTGAAAAAAAAACATTTGTGTTAACTGAATCTAATAAAAAAGGTAATTAAAAGGAAAAAACATAACTCGAACTGTATTTTGTGTTTATAAAACTAACTAAAACGAACTGAAATTACAGATAGAATACCCTCATTTTCGTGTTTAATTTATTTATAAGCGCTGTTGTACAGCGGAGTTGTACAGCGGGGTGTTGTGCCGAGCGCGCGGCACCTCGTGGTCCTTTAGTTCTTGTATAAAGCGCTCGCGCTAGCAAGCCCACCCTAAAAAACTTGCTGAACAGAAAAAATAAAAACAAAATAAAATTAAACTATAATAATAATGAAAAATGTAATCACGTAGCTCTGGGCGCACGTGAACGCCTCCGCGTTTGACTTGCAGCACTGTGTGTAGCTGTTCTTAAAAAAACATTTAATGACAGTTCATGGTTCAGGCTCGGGCAGAACGTGCACGGGCTCCGGCTGGGTCGGGTCGGATTTTTTGAGCCGGATCTAAGCTCTATTCCCCTTTGGTGTAGCTGTTATATTAATACCATTTTAACGGGCATTAAATTGTTGTTTTTGTCCATTATTTTGTTTTGTTTATATATACATATTTCCTTTGAGTGTGGCTTGGTTTGTTTAATTTCATCCCCAGACGCGTTTTTCATGTTTTTCAGTATTACAAGTTTTAGTAATTTTCTTTGGTTCTGTGGAGAATTTCGTTTTGTTTTTTTGAAATTCGTTAGACTATATTTTTGTCAACATTTTGGGTTTATTTTCGTTTGTTATTTTTCTAATAATAATTGTAAATGCATAATTGATTTTCTTTTTTTGACGGGCGAATAATAAAAAGTAACGTGATAGTTACTTTTACTGGTAACTAATTACTTTTATAGTGGAGTAACTCCGTTAGTAACTCAGTTACTTTTTTGGAGAAGTAAGGAGTAACTATAATTACTTTTTCAAAGTAACATGCCCAACACTGTAAATAAGTAACTTTAATCTGATTACTGGATCGGAAATAGTAACGCGTTAGATTACTCGTTGCTGAAAAAAAGGGTCAGATTAGAGTAGCGTTTCTAAATAAGTACTGACATCACTGTTGATTACTATACTTAATATGGCAGATCAGGCTAATCGTCGGAATTTAGGGGTTGAATTGTATTAATTTAGAGGAGAGCAATTGCAAATCTCCATTGTGATGACTTTTATTGGGAGAAAAAAATTTCACAGAGCCAGGTTACCAATTGTCTCAGTCAGGCTTTGAGATTACATGCCTTGTCTTTGATCTTGGCCTAGGGAGAGGCAAATGGAACAATGGATTTTTGTGAAGTACTGATAAAAGTCACCTTATTTTGATTAAACATTAAACAGCTTTGAAGACAAAATTATAATATATAGTGCCTGAATACTGTATATACTGAATATAGTGCCTGAAAGTTAGAGAATGAATGGTATATGTTATGTGTTTAGTTAGTTTTAAAACGGCCGATAATATATATATATATTACTGCATAGGTATAATAAAGAGTAAAAGTAGTGTTAATGCTATATTGAGGTATAGACTATAAGTGAGTGAATAAGGGTTTATAAATTCTCTGGTGTGTGTGTATTTTATATAGGAATCATGAGGTAATATTTATAAACCACTGAAAGATGAGCCGACTTATTTTTTTGTATAAATGTGGATGAGGTCAGAGACACAGTAACCAATACTTGAATATTGGAATGAGCTCTGTATCTTGTCATGATAAATAGATATTAAATAAATAATTAAATTTGGACGTATAAAGTGGTATTTTTAGTGCTTTCCCATCATAAACACACCACTGGAGAGTTTAATGATATGTTGAAATGGGTTGATTATGAGATAAATATGAAATATGGGTGTATATATTTTTTTGTGCTTGAGTAGAAGAAATAGTTGTATTATTATAATTGGGTACAGCTGGCTGAACGTATGTGCAGGCTTGTGTGTGCTTAAAATGAGGGTATGTCTGTGTGTACTTTGAGCTGTATACAGAGTGTTTGGACCTTCTGAGTTTGGTTGACATTGATTAATGCATTTGGGGTCACACTGGTGGTGTTTTTTTGTCTTAGGCTGTTTTACTTTGTGATATGGCTTTGTAGAAATGGTTGTGCTTCATGGTTTGGGTTTCATGGGTAATGTATGTGTCTCTAGAGATGTTTGGTAGATGAGGTTTAAAGCTTTCAACTTGAACTAATGTAAATTACTATGTCAAAGAACATATGGTCACGAGAGAAAAACAAGTGAAGGTGCTGCGGGATTTTGGTCTGGAATGTTTTTGTAGCCTGGTGATGGACTGGAGAGTAAAGTGCTGCTGGTTTAAACAGGATGTAATGAGATCTATGTGAAGTTTGGTTGATTGCTTGAGTCTGTCAGCTTATGTATGCTGTACATCAAACTGGGGTGACAGGTCATTAGGCAAACTGGTATAGCTATTAGAACATCCCTTAGGAAAACATAACATGAGCTCATACCAGATGGTTTATGGGTTTTGAACTTGGAAAGTAATCACTGTCTTGTGTTTCTTTTATCCATGTCTAATTGGGGATGTGAGAGAACCGAGAGGGAGTTTGGGGGGCCGTCCACAGGGGCTGCAGCAGACCTGAGCCGACGAACAGAAAAGCCTGAGGAAGCTTCAAAAACAACTCAGGGTACTGTTTCCTAATTCACAAACTCTATAAAAGATTCACACCTGCATTAGATTTTATAGACACATAAATTTGTGAATAGTACTCATGGTTAATGCAATCATTTATTTAATTTGTGGACTAGTACATATGCATTGGGTTTAGTTTTCACGATTGGCCTACAAATAATTAAGGGTAATCTCTCAGAAACTTTGCAACTGATTGAGTAATCAATATTTTTAGTGAACAAGTGATCTTACAGGAGTTTGTTAAGAAGAATTTTAATTAGGATCATAATATTTAAGCATTGTGAGTAATTATAATAGTTACACACATTTGATGTTTAGATTTCATAAGTGGTGGATAGTTTCTTGTTTTTGCTATGCTTATCATTGGTAAGGGGACTTACTGTGGGATAGAAGTGTGACACTAGTATATATTCTAACTTTCAGATTTTGATAAATTTATTTAGATTTTTGTTTATTAGGGAAAATTCAATACATGTTGTATAATTAAAACATGTATAATTAAAAAAAAAGGTCAATTAATTAATTATCTTAAGCATTTTATGTTACTGTATTGTAGACAATTAAAACAAAAAGAACCATAGGAATGTCAAACATGGAAACAAATGCTGCGAAACAGATTACTCCGATTGATGTGGTTAAAAAGAATAATCCATTAATTAAAGGCATTGCAAAAGTGTCCAAAAAGTGGAATCAAAGATGGCCTTCAATTGATCAGCCGTGGCCTCAGGAAGGGACTCTTAATCCAGATGTAATTAGTGTGATACGAGTACTGGTCTCTACATATAAAGCGGGGCAAAAGACAAGGAAGAAAGGTGAAAGGCGCAAGGAAAAGAGGAAAATGGAGCTTGGCATTCTTCAATTGTTTGACGCTGAGGGACAGAAAATGATTAAAGCAGCTAAGGAGAAGAGAGAGAAAGGTGTAGAAGAAATAGGACAACGTGCTAAAGTAATAGAAAAACAGATGACAGAAATCAATGTACCTTTTTCACATGTGGATCTGGTGAAGAAACTCCCACCTTATGAGAAGCAAGTGAACTTTGAGGAGATCTATCCTCAACTCCCAGTGATTAGTCAACAGGGTGATTACCACATCAAAAATGAAGATGATCAAGTGATAGAAGCAGGACGTGCAGAAACAACCATCAAGATGTATCCAAAGTCCAAGAAGAAAACCACACATCTGACAACAACAGGTGGACTAAGGATCAGAAGGACAAGAGATGAAGAAGAAGAGGAACAAAGTGATGTGGGAGAGAAAAGGGGTGGATACATTTCAGTAATCAGACGAATACTGGCTACTGCAGAAAGAAGATGAGATAAGACAAGAAAGAAGGAATACTCCACAGAAGTTGAAAGTTCTACTGAAAGTGAGCACGGTGACAGTGATGAAGATTCAGGAAGTAAAGATTTTCCCTATGAAAGTAGACGAAGGGCTATAAGTTAGAGGCCAAATGTGGAGAACATTGAGAAATATGTTTCCAACCAGTGAGAACTAAACTGGCAGAGGTGGTTGGTCTTGGAAGTATGGCAAAAGGCATCTACACGGATCATATTTCGCATCAAGTGGAATTGTATCGAAAGAGAGAACATGATCGAAAAGAACAAGATCAAGACATCCTAAGAAAGCTGAACCAAATACAATTGGTGGATTCCAAAACCAAAGAGAAAAAACAAGCTTTGGTGATACAGACGCAAGCTCCACAACCACAGCAGGTATTACAACCTCAATCAACACAGACACCAATTCAACCATCAATGGAGATTCCAGTCACTTCTTGGACACAACCATTTTATGGACAAGGCCAGACGTGGAGAGGAAGGAGCAGAGGAAACATGAATAGAGGTCGAGGAGGACGATTTGATCCGTATTTTCAACAATCTACAGAAGTGTGTTACAATTGTGGACAGTTAGGCCACTTTGCTCGTGAGTGCAACGGACCAGTAGGAAATTTCAGAGGAAATTTCAGAGGAAATCAAAGGGGAGGATTCAGAGGCCAAGCAAGAATATCAAGAGGACCGGTGAACCCGATGAGGGGCCCGGAACCAGGATTCTAGGGGTGCCCAGAAGACTCGAAAGGGGGGTGTCAGCTGGTAGCAATAGGATCGGAGAGTGATCCAACAATAGAGGTGAAAGTTAATGATCGACCATTGGAAGTTTTAGCAGATGGTGGAGCTGCTTTCACCTGTATTCGGTCTGAAGATGCTATACACCTCCCCATGTCTGGACAATGGATTTGGACGATCGGGTTTGAGGGAGTAAAACAGCTGATTCCTCTCACAGAACCAATTGAGCTCTGCTATAAACATCAAAAGACTAAAATACCAATTTTGGTATCAGAACATACACCCATTGCACTCCTAGGACGAGATGCCAGGCTGTCTGGTGGAAGTACCACATGATGTTGTCCATCAATTAATGATGACAGAAGAAGTAGGAGAGTCTGCAGTGTTTTGGATTGGAAATTTAAGTGCTGAACTTTTGGAGCCAGCCAGAGTGTGGGAGAAGTTCTTGACAGCAAACCTACCTGATGCAAAGCTTCCAGAGTATCCATTTCACTGTACTCTCAAATATTTCAAAGATGCTGCAAAATCAAATGCGGAAGACTGGCTGAGTCATCAACCTAAGGAAGTTCAACTTCAGTCAAGTTGTATCATTTTGGGACTACAAGATGCCGCTATGAAGATAGACGAAAATGACTATTTAAAGGAAGAATTTGACATTAAACACAGTGTCCCACATGTGACATTGTTGGTCTCTGAGGATTATGAGCAGAAACATCTTGGAGAAATGATGTCAGAAGCGGAGAAGGCTCTGTTCAAGCCTCCACAAGAGAATCCGACTATATGCAGGAGTGAAGATCAGCGATTTTTGAAAATCATAATTGCTGCACAAGGAAAAGGACAACCACAAACTGTGCGGATGACACATGAATCAATATGTAGTGCTGAAGTGGAAGCTGATTCTCTGAAGATGGAAATGTTATGACAAGTACCACAATCTCTCTGGTCTCAACATAGTACTGATATCGGACTTGTGAAATCAGCTCAACCGGTGAAAGTTGAACTTCGACCTGGAGTCAAACCTCCATGGAAGAACCAATACCCATTGCCAGAAGAAGCTGTTCAGGGGATTGGACCACAAATTGAAGGTCTTCTGAAAGCTGATGTTCTAAAGATAACACAGACTCCTCAGAGTAACACTCCTTTGTTACCTGTGAAGAAACCAGATGGTTCTTATCGCTTAGTACATGATCTGAGAGCAGTGAATGACGTAGTGGCTGATTTTCCAGCTGAAGTGCCAGATCCACATACTTTATTAGATCAGATTCCTTCAGACGCAACACATTTTACAGTGTTAGATTTATGTGGGGCATATTTTAGTGTTCCACTTAGTGTAGAAAGCCAAGGGTTGTTTGGATTTACATACAATGGACAGTTATATGAGTATAAAAGGTTACCACAGGGATTTAAACAGTCCTCACATTTTCAATAAAGTTTTGAAGGATGATTTGGCAGGATTAGAGTTGTCAATACAAAGTAAAGTGATTTATTATGTAGATGATATTGCTATTTGCAGTTCATCAAAAGAAATTTGTCATGAAGACTCGGTTAAGTTGTTAAAAATGCTAGAAGAAAAAGGTCACAAAGTCTCTCAGAAAAAGTTGCAATATTGTCAGGAGAAGGTAACTTATTTGGGTCAGACAATATCACATGGACATAGAAGTATTTCTGACAAACAGTGTGGGCCCTAAATTGGTAATCAATATATGCTATATTACCTTTATAATAATATATTTGTATAAAAAGTCTAGAGTTCACTAAGTTCTGTTAAAACAGGTGTCTGACCCTTTCTCTGAGGCCTGTACAGTCTGTACCAAGGCGTGAGGTGCTGGTCGAGGCGACCTTGGGCTTTGTCTGACTTCGGCTGAAAAAGCCCAGACGTTGCGCAAGATCAGCTTTCTCTCACGAGAAGAGTGCCCAAGTGAAGGAAAGGTGGAGCTTAGAGCCCCACCTTTCTCACCCAAATACTGTATAAAAGTGTGTGTATTCCTCTGTATTATCAGAAGACTGAAGCTTCCTGACTTCAAGAACAGTAAAAGATCAACTTAGAACTTCGGAAAGACTCGTCTTCTCCTTTCTTTAAACTTGAGGCACTCGTCTGTTTTTACCTTATTTCTTTTGAACTTAAAGCTTTTGTAGTGATGCATGACTAGATAAGTTCTAGAGCTCATTTTAGCTAGCCCAGGCTTCCCTTTCTGGGAGGCCTAGAAGAGTCGTGAAATAACCGCGACAACAGCTAGAAGCAATTCGTAAGGTTCCAAAGCCCAGGACAGTCAGGGAAATGATGACATTTTTGGGTATTACTGGGTATTCCTCAGCATGGATAGAGGATTATGCTAGGATAATGGCGCCGTTGAGGGCTATGATTAAAGACACAGGGAATGCCAAAGTCAAAGTCAAAGTCAAAGTGGTTTTTATTGTCATTTCAGCTATATACAGAGTACACAGTGAAACGAAACAACGTTCCTCCAGGGACCATGGTGCACATAAACACAGTGTAGACAGAACAATAGTGCAACAGTACAAAAGTGCAGACAGACAATACAACACAATACAGACAAAGAATAATAAATAACAAGACAGTGTGCAAATTATGCAGTGTGCAAAAAGTGTGCAAAAAAGACCAGTGAGGTAGTAATTACCTCTATTACACAGTGTGCAATAGAGTCCAGTGAGGTAGTAGGGTTTTTAGTGCTTTCCATTTTCTGGGGTAAGTGGGGTAAGAGTGTGTGTGCATGTACAGAAAAACCATCAGTTCAGTCTCTGCAGTTGAGGAGTCTGATGGCTTGGGGGTAGAAGCTGTTGCAGAATCTGGTCGTGCTGGACCGGATGCTGCGGTACCGTCTTCCCGAAGGCAGGAGGGAGAACAGTTTGTGTGAGGGATGGGTGGGGTCATTCACAATGCTGGTTGCTTTGCGGATGCTGCGGGTGGTGTAAATGTCCGTGATGGAGGGGAGAGAGATGCCGATGATCCTCTCAGCTGTCCTCACAATACGCTGGAGGGTCTTGCGGTCAGAGACGGTGCAGGTCCCAAACCAGGCAGTGATGCAGCTGCTCAAGATGCTCTCAATGGTCCCTCTATAGAAGAGTGTGAGGATGGGTGGAGGGAGACGGGCCTTTCTCAGCTTCCGGAGGAAGTAGAGACGCTGCTGGGCTATCTTGGCTGTAGAGCTGGTGTTCAGGGTCCAGGTGAGGTTATCTGCTAAGTGGACACCAAGGAACTTGGTGCTCTTAACAATCTCCACAGAGGACCCGTCGATGTTGAGTGGAGAGTGGGTGTGTTGTGGGCTCCTGAAGTCAACAACCATTTCCTTTGTCTTGTCCACATTCAGGTGAAGGTTGTTGACTGTACACCAGTCTGTCAGCCGCTGCACCTCCTGTATGCTGACTCGTCGCCTTTGGTGATGAGACCCAGCACGGTTGTATCATTGGCGAACTTGATAAAGCTGTTAGAACTGTGTTTTGCAGCACAGTCATGAGTCAGCAGGGTGAACAGCAGAGGACTCAGGACACTGCCCTGGGGGGCCCCAGTGTTCAGTGTGATGGTGCTGGAGGTGCTGCCCCCGAACCGGACTGACTGGGGTCTCCCCGTCAGAAAGTCCAGGATCCAGTTGCAGAGGGGGGTGTTGAGGCCGAGCGAGCTTAGCTTCCTGATGAGGTTCTGTGGGATGATGGTGTTGAATGCTGAAATGAAGTCTATAAACAGCATTCTGACGTAAGTGTCCTTCTTCTCCAGGTGGGTGAGGGAGAGATGAAGGGTGGTGGTGATGGCATCGTCCGTGGAGCGATTGGGACGATACGCAAACTGCAGGGGGTCCAGTGAAGAGGGCAGTCGTGTCTTGATGTTCCTCATGACTAGCCTCTCGAAGCACTTCATGATGATGGGTGTAAGTGCAACGGGACGGTAGTCATTGAGGCAGGACACTGTGGACTTCTTCGGCATGGGAACGATGGTGGTGGACTTGAGGCACGTTGGGACAGTGGCGCTGCACAGGGAGATGTTGAAGATGTCCGTGAGAACATCTGTCAGCTGGTCTGCGCACTCCCTGAGCACTCTGCCGGGAATGTTGTCTGGTCCTGCAGCTTTTCGTGGGTTGACTCTGCGCAGAGTGTTCCTCACATCCACTGCAGTCAGGCACAACACCTGCTCGTCCGGCTTGGGCATGGTCTTTCTCGCCATCGTGTTGTTTTGTGCCTCAAACCGTGCATAAAAGTTGTTCAGGGCATCAGGGAGGGAGGCATCCCGTTCACAGGACGGTGGAATTGTCCTGTAGTTGGTGATTGCCTGGATGACCTGCCACATACGCCGCGCGTCACCCGTGTCCTTGAAGTGGCTGTGGATTCTCTGGGCGTGTGCGCGCTTTGCCTCTCTGATGGCTCTTGACAGGTCGGATCTCGCTTTCCTCAGGGCCACCTTGTCACCCACTCTGAAGGCGGAGTCGCGGGTCCTCAGCAGCGCACGTCATCCAAGCAGTCATCTAAGGCTTCTGGTTTGGGCGTGTAGTGATGGTCTTGGAGACAGTGACATCATCAATACACTTGCTGATGTAGCCAGTGACTGATGCTGCATACTCCTCCAAATCAACAGAATCGCCTTCAGTAGCAGCCTCCCTAAACATGTCCCATGCAGTGCACTCAAAACAGTCCTGAAGGGCAGAGATGGAGCCTGCCGGCCAGGTTTTCACCTGCTTCTGAACTGGTCTGGAGCGTCTGATGAGTGGTGTGTATGTTGGAGTCAGCCAAACACACATGTGGTCCGAGAAAGCGAGGTGGGGGCCGGGCTCCTCCCGGTACGCGCTGGGGATGTTTGTGTAAACAAGATCCAGCGCGCTCACTCCTCTCGTTGCAAAGTCCACATGTTGATGGAATTTAGGGAGCAGTGACTTGAGATTTGCGTGGTTGAAATCTCCGGCGATAATAAACAGTCCGTCTGGGTGTTTGTTCTGCAGATCGCTGATAGACCGATAGAGTTCACACAGAGCCTCTTTAGCATTAGCACCAATGCTAGCGCTGGGTGGGATGTAGACAGCAGCTATTAGCACGGCGGAGAACTCCCGTACTAAATAAAAAGGTCTGCACTTGACTATCAGGAACTCCACCAGCGGAGAGCAGTGTTTGGCGACAGTCACAGCGTTGTTACACCATTCCGTGTTGATGTAAACACACACGCCTCCACCGCGGATCTTCCCAGATAGAGCCGCGCTCCTATCCGCCAAACTCCATTGTCAACTTTCCTGGACACAAGAGGGCATATTGTCGTTTGAGACAATTAAAAAGAGGCTACAAGAAGCACCTGCACTAGCGCTTCCAGATTATTCTAAGAATTTTCTGTTGTATGTCTCCACGTCCGTAGGAGGTAAATATGCATGTGCAGTTCTTTGTCAGCCAACAGGGACGGGAACTAGTCCTCAACCTATTTCATACTACTCTACTGCATTTTCAGAAGTAGAATTGGGGCTACCATTGTGCTACAGAGCACTAGTGGGTGTTTATTTGATGTATGAAAAGGCATCTGCTGTCACGATGGGTTATCCAGTGACAATTCTTACCCATCACAGTGTTAGGAATCTTTTGAACCATGGAAAATATACATTGACAGTGCCAAGGCTTAGAGATTATCATAGGCTCCTTGAACAAGAGGATGTCACGTTAGTTAGATGTGTTCCAGCTGAAACTTTGCCGACTCCAGAGGATGGTGAGCCACATGATTGTGTGCAAGAAGCAGAACGATACTCAAAGCTTAGATCTGATTTGCAAGCCATCCCATTACATAATGCAGATGTAGAATATTGGACTGATGGATCCTGCTATCGTGTAGGTGACACATTAAGTGCTGGTTATGCAGTAGTGAGAGCCCAGGGCTCTGATTTTGTTGTTGAAAAGGCTGAAATAGTACCGCAGCCTGCATCTGCTCAATTAGCAGAACTTGTGGGGCTAACAGAAGCATGTTTGTTAGCAGAAGGCAAGCGAGGAGGAAAAGAAGAGCACAGTGCAACCAGGAGACAAGGTGTTTGTGAAGGTGTTTCGAAGAAAGTGGTATAATGAACGCCGTGAAGGTCCTTTTGAAGTAGTTCGTTGTACAGGAACTGCAGTTCAGGTTAAAGGGTCTCCAACCTTGTCACATTGTGTTAAAGCTCCAAAAGATGAGGCACCACACCCACAGGAAGCAGATGTGGCAGACCATGCAGAGGCAGAGATACAGCAGGAGTCACAAAGTCAAGTTCCAGAAGAAGAGAGTGTCCGAGTTATGGAGGGGAGGGATGACTCTGTGCATATTGCTGATGTTGTCAGGAATAACTCAGCGGACAATGATCACGAAAGAAGATTTGAAGACATCAACTTTCAATATGTCCCAGAACAAGCAGAACCACTTCCAGTTGAAAGCAGAGCAGCAAACGACACAGAGAACTCTGATCCCATTGTAAGAGAAGCTAAAGACTCAGATAGGAGCCTACGACCAGTTCGAAAAAGAGTCAGACCAAAACACTACGAGACTTAGGACGGACGTGACTTTAGGGAACTCTACTATGACAGTATTGACTGCTATTAAGGGTATAAATGTAACTCACATAACTACTATGACACCTCAGAGTATGTTAACAACAATAGCACCTGAAATAACTGTTATTAAAGTTAAGTTGGATAGGACAGTTTATCTGCCTTGTAGCTGTGGGAGGTTTAATACTGCAGGTAATAATCCACCGAGGTGGCAACATAGTAGTCGTAAGGAACTGGTGTTAGCAGGTGAATAGTGTACCTCATGATCAAAGGAAGTATGTTTTGTATAATGACAAGAGATGGTTTAAAGTATGGAGTGATTGTTCAATTCTAATGCGTAATGTAACCCAAGAAGACCAAGGAGAATACATATGTACGTATTTGGAGCCTAATTTTAGATTTATGCCGTTTCTGAATGTGTGGCAAGCTGGGTATATAACTCGTAGAGTGTTAGTTGTGATAAAAGATTTAAGTCCAACTATTACTGCAAAACCTCAGAATAAATTTCTTACACTAATCACTCCAAGGCAAAATGGTTCACAAATAAAGCAGCATATTGTAGCTTTGGACATATTTAAGAACATTACTACAACAGTTCAGCCTACGATTGTAGTTACAACAGAGAAGGGAATTAATGTTACTACAGCACAGGTGACAACGTACAAGTCAGCCATTTTTGGAAATAGTACAAGGAGGGATGGAATAAAGGGTAATTTGGCTAATACTACAGGGACAACACTGTCACCTGCTAACATAACTTCTAAAGTAGTGGAACAGGCAGTGAATATAACTCAAAAGCCCATAATACAACTAGAATCGAGCATGAATAGAAGTAATGAGATTTTTGAACTTAGTTATAAATTGAGGGCAGAAAATGACTGGGGATCATCTATTAATATGACAAATTTAACTGATCAGCAGGAAGATTTTGACAGGACACTGACTGACATGACTGACCATTACCGTGCAGTTCGGAAGAGAGATACTAAGTGGAAGGCATATGGCTTTGATTCTCAGGTATTACAAACAGCAGATCCATGGATAAATAGGAATTTATGGTTTCAGAAGATAACTCATTCCGTAAGGGTGGGTTACCATAGAAAGGGTCCGTGTGTAGTGAAAGTCCCAGCACCGGGAACTTGGTCTTCAATCTTAGAAGCAATTCCAGAACCATTGCTTTCAGAATGTCAGTTTTATGCATTATCTTGGCTATTATATAAGCAGCAGACTACTATTGAAGCACAGATGGCTATATCTAGGTTTTTGTTTCAATCTGGAGGTAATTGAACTTGGATGAAGGATATACGATATGTAAACATATTAGATCAGCAAGAAGATGTGCAGTCAGCAATGCCGGATGCAATGAAAGTAACTGCTGTTAAGGCAGACGAATGCATTTGTTCAAATAATACACATGGGGGTTCAGGAATGTTTATGGGGTTATCAGAATGCAACAATTATGTGATACAATTAGATTTAAGTAAACATAAAATGAGGGATGGTTTGTTTGAAGTGACTTTCCAGGTGCCACACCTTAAGCAGAGTAGAACTGTGATGGCAGAGCATGAACCATTGCCAGGAAATTTAACTATTGGTCATTTTAAAGATATTTGGTGGGTCTGTGGAGACAAGGCATATATATTTCTGCCTTATGGCTGGATAGGTTGCTGTTATATGGCAACGTTGAAGCTTCCGTATGAGGTTTATACGCTTCAGAAGGGTGAGCCATCTAATGTTGTCCAATCAAAGAGACGAAAAAGGGAGATGGCACAGTTTCACAATTTGGATGCTTATCATTGGAGGATTAGTATAGGAGAAAAATGGGGGATAGGTTGCTGTTATATGGCAACGTTGAAGCTTCCGTATGAGGTTTATACGCTTCAGAAGGGTGAGCCGTCTAATGTTGTCCAATCAAAGAGACGAAAAAGGGAGATGGCACAGTTTCACAATTTGGATGCTTATCATTGGAGGATTAGTATAGGAGAAAAATGGGGGATAGGATTATTTCCCTGGTATGGGTTGACTTTTTTAGCAGATCATATAGATAACATTACATACACTTTGCAAGGCTTTGCTAATGAAACGATTAAAGGTTTTGAGTTTTTGTCCAACACACAAAAAAGTCATAGATTAACATTGCTGAAGCATGACATGGCTTTAGATTATATTTTGGCTAAACAAGGTGGATTATGTGCAGCTTTAAATTTGACAGGGGATGCCTGTTACACATTGATTCCTGATAGTACTGACAATGTTACTAATGTTATAGAGGCATTAAAAAATATTAGGGATGCTTTTGGTCCGTCACAAGGTGCTGGTTGGTCTGTTAATGCATGGTTGCTTGAGAAATTTGGTCCAATGGGAGCATTGTTAGTGCAATTATTGGGAGCAGCTTTGTTATCTGTGTGTGTTATGTTTTGCTTTTGTACTCTGTTATTGATTTGTGCTAAGGCTATGATATTGAGGTGGATAGGAGTTGTAATGCCAGGAGATCGGGTCCAGATGCCATTATTAAATAGGACTGACTCAGACGATGACGATGACTCACAGGTAGAAAGTGTAGTGGACGGTGACATGGTGGAAAAATATCCATTTTAATTATTTAACCATTGTATACTCTTGATACTTAAGTTTAATATTCACACAAATATTTTACTCATATCCTCTTATATAGGAGTGAATTGAAACTATTGTTGTTTGTTATTGTAACTGTTTACTTTGTGTCTCTTCCATTGTACACGATACTGGTTGGTGTTTTCTTTCTTTCTTTCCAGACGGATGTTGAAAAAGGCCACAGTTTGGATGTGTGGCTATTCTGGGACTTTGTTGTTCAACATGGACAGTACTGGGACATAATGCGAAAGACTCTGAACTTGGGATCTGTGATAACAAGCCTGGGAGAAGTTTCATCATTCCCTCTACGTTGGGGAGGAGTATTCTTCTTTTTTATATTTCTGTATACATGTATGATGTTATTGGTTTGTATCCTCTTACTGTGTATTCTGTGACTTATTTTTGACATCTTTTAATGTCATGTACTCTATTGTTTGGTTTGTTAGTCTGTAGGGGTGCTGCTACACTGTCTAACATGGTGCTTGTCATTCTCTGACTTATTTTGGGTTATGTTGTGGAGCAGGTATATTGGAACCTCAGATGTTTTGTTCTTTTCTCGCATTAGGGATATTGGTGTTAGGCAGGGAAAGGTCCACTGTAGGGTCCGATGGGTCGACTAGCCTGAAGGTGGACATTATTGTTTTAGTTTCTGGGGTTTCAATTGTATGTGCTTTACCTTAAGTCACTAAACAGCTTTTTTGTTACTTCCTCCACTTTCATTAATATGGAATATGGCCGCCTAGGGGGCAGGAGGGGCCGTGAGAGAATTTTTCTTGTCTTGTTTGTTAAATAACTCATATTTTGGGATGGTTGTCTGCCTGACAGGTTTTCGCTCTCACATTCCTTGATTTGGTAAATCATTGTGTGCTGGAGGACACATATTTTTGGGAAACATGTTCTGGTATGCACCTGTTGATGTTGTGTATTGCTTTTACTTCTTTTACGAGACTTTATATAGTCTCGAAGGGGGGAAATATGACGTATATTTTCAGCATATGTATTTTCTTTATATTCTCCTTTATTTCTCTTTATACTCTTTCACTAATGCATGTCCTGTAGGCTCCGCCTATGGCTATGTATGGTTGTGTAGGTTTAAGTGTTTCCAGATGTATACCACAGACCTTTAAAAGATGTCCCGGCATAGTGTACTGGGAGAGAGAACAGAGGAACATCGGATTGGCAACATCTCTCTCCAAGGCTGGCCTAGGAAGCCTTGAAGATATTGTCTTAGTCTTTGTAATAAATAATTGTATTACACTTAAGGCAATGTCTGCGGTGTCTTCTTCCTCATCTTCAAGCATCTTCACAGCAAAGAGACAGCGGTAAACGACAACCCTTACATTTCCACTCAGGTATTCTGATTTCTGAAGCTGAAAGAAGAGATCTTTGATTGTTTGCATTCTTTATGCACTTTTCTTCCCTTTTAGAAAGACTTCTATACCAGAGAAATCTCTTTAAAATCTCTTTACACCTCAAACTGAATGACAAATTTCTTAAGTGCCATTTCTGCTGCATTAGCATTACATAGTTTCATATTTTCTTGAAGAAACATGTGCATCGCAAAAACTAAAAGAAAGAGATGATTCCAGTACTTCTTAATTGGAACACCATTTAGAAGTGGCAATGAATAGAACAGAACTCTACTCTGAAGCTCTCCAAATTTTATAATCATGTAATAATCGTGGTGTTCTGGTTAACTCTACAGGAGGCTGATTTGCAAGCAATTTTTGGCCAATAATGTCTGTTTTTCACCCTATATATCACCTTTTACTGTGATTTTTGAATACAGCCACATATTCACCGACTATCGAGTCACACCAAGACAAACACTATGTTAGCACTCTGGAAAAAAGCCATCAATCATCTGAAATGTTTTTAACCTCATCAATACAGATGGGTCTTTTACCCCCATGACTGTTTTGTTCTGGAATAGCTGACATAGCATTGTCATTATGTTCTGCCTCAGATCTGAGAACAGGTTCTGGTCTTTTGTGTGATAGCAAAAATCACACCCATACAGCCCACTGAAATGTTCAGTGTTCTGAATGAATGAGCTACATATTAGTGCAAACACCTTGGACCTCTGTTCTCTATTCTGTAGTTGTGTCCATGTGATACCATCCTTTTCTAGACATAAGAGTTCATCTACAAAGGGAATCAGGAAAGAGAGCATGTTTGGTTTCTTTTCTCCAAACCAAATACATGGCACAAAAATGTTGCTTTTTCTGTATTTAGGCTGTAGTTCAATAAACTGACACTGAACTGGTCAAATCTGGTACTAGAGCTTTTAAAAATTGGAATTCCATCAAGGTTTCAGAGTAAACTAATATCATGTTCACATAGTTGGACAGTTTCTTTTCATTTTCTGTACTCTGCTTTACACTGTATGTCATTCAGAACCCCTTCTTTATCTGCTGTCTCTCTAGGTCAGGGGTGTCAAACTCATTTTGGCCGAGGGCCACATTGGCATATTGGCTGTCCTCCGAGGGCCAGATGTAACTTATAAATATAAGAAAATGTAACCAAATGTAATATATGTAAATGAATGTAATTACTCCTTAATGTTAAATAACTCTCAATATATTATTTATTCAATCAAATATTACAGTTGCATGGAAAAAATGTTTGCTTGTTGCTCTATTAACATAAATCCTGTTATGAAATCCAAAAACTCCATCAATCAAGAACCAAACTATACAAGTGAATAGAAATGACATAAAATACAAGTTATATTAACTTTGATCAAAACGTTTGATACTGAAAAGAGGCTTAATAAATATAAAATCAAAAATTGTGAGCTGTGACAGATTTAGCATTTCCTCATCCAACCACTAGTGGGAGCTGCAGCAGCACAAGCCCACAGTCTTTACTGAGTCAGAGCTACAGCCCAGCCACGGGCTACAGGACTCAGCTGAGCCAGTCTGGAGCGTTTTTAAAATTTTAAGTTCTTCTGTGTATGAAATAAAATAACCCCACTAACCGGATAATACAGCTCTCTACAGTTCATATTTCAGCCCAAGCAGCTAACAGCAGCAGTTTAGAGCAGCCATCCCGGAGTCACTGCTCGGATTACATTATAAACAGGTCAGTTAGCGCGCTGCTAACCTCAGGATGTTTATAACTACGGAGTTTAGTGGACACACCACGGCTGCAAGGTTAGACTGTTGAAGGCTACTGGAGACTATTAAAGGCTATTGGAGGTTATTGAAAGGGTTATTGGGGGCAGAAATCAGTAAAGGCTGGTTAGATAAGTGATTCACCTCCTCGTCCTTTGCTGAGGTGAAACTGCGACTAGCGATGTCACAGTGATGTTTATTAACGTCATTAAAACAGATTTTATCAGCTATTGTCTTATAAATATTTACACATAATTTATATCTCTTCTAAAAAGCGTTTATTTTGGTCAGTAACACAAAATGCATACCGGTCTTTCGCCTTGAAGCACAGCCGTCCGTCTGCATCAACTTTTCTTTTTCTGGATATTATGGGATAAACATGTCTCAATTCCACCCGCGAAGTTACACCTTCCCTCCGGCAGGGTTTCCACATCAATGACTACACTGCCGTGTAGTGGCAGTAAGCCGTAACTTTGCGGGTAATACAATCGACAAGCATTGTGGGAAATGTATTTTTTGGTCAAAGAACGCTTCTGACCTATTTATTATAGACACTAAGATTTTACAAGCTCTCGCGGGCCACATAAAAAGACGTGGCGGGCCACATTTGGCCCGCGGGCCTTGTGTTTGACACATGTGCTCTAGGTAAATGTAAATTGGGATTTTCAAGAATATCTTTAATCTGGCATGTCAAACTCATTATTAAAAAAATGAGCTGTTTTTAAGATTTGTGTCTGCATGAAATACAAACTGGCATGCTTCACATTGTGTTGGACTTATCTCCCTTGTTTCCAAGTACATAGAACATGAGGATAGACAGACAGACAGACAGACAGACAGACAGACAGACAGACAGACAGACAGACAGATAGATAGATAGATAGATAGATAGATAGATAGATAGATAGATAGATAGATAGATACTTTATTTATCTCGAAGGAAATTTAGGCAAATAAAAATGAGCAGTAGGTTCATAGTGACCACATTCTCCATAAGCTTTGTTAAACAGGTACACACTTTCTGGCACTAACCCAGGAACATGTTCATTACAAATCTTGAGCAGTCAGGTAATGCTGCAGGACATAGGACATCAACAGCAGCAGACTCTGCTCTTTTAGAGGTGCACAGACGTTTATCATCAGCATGTGGTATCTAAAATGTATAAACATAATTATTTAGCTTGCTTGAAGAAGAAGAAACACTTGTTGTGAGCTAATCTATATTTTGCAAAGATATATCAAAGCCTTCCATCTAGGAATTACACATAAATAATTTCAAAATGAATGTTTATATGTTGTGATATACCTAAAGAACTTAAATAATACACCTTCTATTAATGTTCACAATAATATATACATATTCACTTTAGACTTATGACAGAAATGCCAATGTATTTATATTATAATTTTAATTTGTTAGAAATTACACATAGGTTTTTTGTCTTTAGAAGTGCAAGGTCCAACTGTACCTACAGTTCAGCTGCTAAACTATGGTTTCCAATAATTTGTGATGTTTGTGTGAGAATTTTCCTAATTAATCGTTACCTTTTGCTTATGCATTTTAAATACGCAATATAATTAATGTTACAATAGGCTTATATTTAGAAATATTGTTTATTTTCAGATCTTTTATATCACAGAATTGAAAGTTTTGTAGAGCACAATGCAGAACTTGACACCAATGTTAGGTCAAATTCCTGGGATACATCCCTTTGTCTCTTCAGATTTTTCTGATGATACATTTGTTGGTCTGGAGTGCCCAGTTGTTTCAATCGTCACAGGACATCCCATGTAAGGTTTTGTAAATGGAATGTATTTTTAAAAAAAGTTAGTTTCACATGCTTTAATCATTAAACCAAACCTATAAGCCAAATGTAGTACCTGTATACATGGCTTTGTTGGTGTCACTTGTACTGTTTCGCACTGATGTTATATTCATATTAAACAAAGAATCAGCACTATGACTTCATTTGAGTTTCTGAAGAAATATGTCTCAGATTTCACTGAACATCATACAAGTCATTTACAGTTTTATTTGTATCTCTTTGTTTCTGCTTTTGAAAAAGATTCACAAAGATGCTGATCATTAAAGTGACTGGGCTGTTCCTCTGTGGGTGTTATCACAATCCTCACTGTGGGTCTAACACCAGTTGTGACAAAAACAAACTGATCTGTGGCTTTCAATGCACAGTTACATTAAATTAACAAACGTGATGTTGCATTTTTACTGGGCATATCTATGCTTTATTTGGTTACCAATATATAATTTACACTGTTTGGAAATTAAGAAGCAAATTTGTATTTAAATAGGCAACGTTCCACGTCGAGGATGTGTAAAGATAAGCTAAACTGTTTTTCACATTTAACATGTTTTTAAATTATTGCTCCAGTTTAAAATGTAATCAGCCAATCAGAGCACAGCCTCGGTCTGGGTGAGGCGGAGCAGGTGGAGGCTGCGGGAAGCTGCGCTGGATGAGCAGGGCTCTTATTAGTTGGGCTCAGTGGATGGGTAAGCGCTGGTAAACTGCTTTTGAAAACGTTATATGATGGTGGACTAGTAAATAAGTAGCACAGAGTTCAGAACATGTTGTCCTAATGCAAATGGCGATAAAAGAACATAGTTAAGCTACAATTGTGAATGTTAGATAATTAGCTAGCTAACCACAGCCAACATTAATTAGCTAGCTAACCACTGCGAACTTAGGTTTGCTAATTAACTAGCTAACTAGCTAGTGAGATAACCTAGATAGCAAGCTAACAGGGGCTGTGCAGTGCAGTGCAGAGCTTCATTAGATTCAATTCTCAGTGTCTTTTGGTTTTAAGTAGTGTTGTTTCGAACTTAAAAACTTTCGAACTTCTCTTTCGATCAAACATGAAATTCTAAGATCTAAAACACATTATAACTGTGCAAAATGGACTAACATATTGTTTTCATTATTTCTTAAGTGTTTGGGTTAATTTGTGCTTTGTAAAGCCTGTTTTTGTTGAATTCAGGCTATGTATGTGATGAATATAGCAGTTCCATTGAGCAATACATGATTTAAAAGTACTGTTTATGTACAAAAATAGCAAGATAAATGATGTATATATTTTTATGTGTATATATTGTGTGGGGTAATTTACGACAGCACGACAGCAAAACTCTGATGTGAGAAATCCCAATACATGAAATGATGACCAATGAGTCAGAGCTTAGAATTTAAAATATATTAAAGTTTACTAGAAGAATATTTTCAGCATTACAGATATATATATATATATATATATATATATATATATATATATATATATATATATATATATATATATATATATATATAAAGGAACACAAATTAATAAATATATATTAGAAAAGAGTAAAATTACATCAACGAGTCAACACACAGTGTAATAAAATCTCGATAGATCAACACATTTACAACCCAGAGAGAGAGAGAGGGAGAGACAAAAGAAAGAGAGAGAGAGAGAGAGAGAGAAACTAAAGCCATTCGAGGGACAGAGAGAACCCCTCAGACTTCATCCAAGCAGTTATACATTTATGCAAATGACATGTGATTAGACAGAACTTATCAATATGATTACGTCTGGACAGTCCAGTTAACAGCTTGTTGTCCAGTTCCAACGACATGATCAGCTCCAGCCTGTCTGAGCAACAGGTTCTTATCATAGTGTTGTTCAGCTGTGTGTCCTTCATGAACACAGCAGACAGTCCTTGTGTTTCTAACAGTCCTTAAGTGTCCTAAAGTCTGTAAGAAGATGAAACGGAGGAAAAGAGTGGATGGAAATATCTTCTGGCCTGTGTGCGACTTTACGGCGTGTAGAACAGGCAAGCGCTGGCTATCTGAGGAGAGCTTCCCAGCACTTCACTCAGATAGCTTGTTGTCTCCTAGTTCATATGCACTGGTCCCAGAACAGCAGAACAGAGGTGAAGCTTCTTTGCAACTCAGGGTCACGTTCTCTTCACAGCTCTCATTGTTGATGAAAACACTCTGACCTTCTTGATTCCTGAAAAAGTACAAACAACCTCCAAAGCCTTGTCATTGTGACAGTTAAAAAGAGATCATAAGGTCATTAAGTGAATTATGAAATATATATAAATGTATAAAAAATTTAAGAATAAGTGTGTGAAGGTGTGGTTATCTCCAATCACGCCCTTCAATTGTATACTCCAAAACAAGAAACAGTTTAACTTTCCTTGGTAAAATCATACACATTTCCCCAATAGTCACAATATTAGAGACTAATGAAAACTTTTTAATATTAAAATATGTAATAATATATTGTAATAAAAATTTAATATGTTTCAACAAATCTTTTTGACCATGAAGAATAAAAGCCGAACACACCTCAAAAGAAAAGGAAAGGTTCAGTTTTATTTGTAATTTCTAGTTAATAGGTATTGTTGTGTACACATGCAGAGTTTTGCTGAAATAGTGCAAAAATATTGAAGAATTTCAAAAAGGGTCACAATATTATCTGAATGTTACGTAACCTGAGCTTTCATATTGGTTAGCTAGCTGTGTAAATGTGTCTGTTAATTGCCATGAGCAGCAAGTGGATCAGTACTTACAGTCAAGTGTCCCAAAGACTGCAACACACTGCTTCTAGCAGTGTTGTAAAAGTATATATACTGTTTTCTCTGCTTAGACATAAAGTATCCAATACCTTTATGTTTTGTTGTAAGATAACTTTTTCTGTGCTCTATTGGTTTAGCCTCTTCAGATGACGGCTTCAGCACCTGAACGCAAGTCCTCACATACAGCAGAGCCTACAAGAAAGGAATTTTTATGCCTTAATGATTTACCTCATAATTAAATGTATGTACATCAACTTGACAGTTTTTTTGATACACCTTGGACCTTTGAAGCCTGTTCTGTTTAGAACTCAAACATCACACTCAGAATCAAAAAGCACAACTACTGCACTTTGTAACCTTGTTGTAACCTTCATCTGGTCACTGGTTGGTCATCAATGATCCCTAATTACATCGCCTTTTTGCTCAGGCATACATTGCGGTTCCCCTACATTATAGATCAGCTGTATGATTACATATTGTAGACTATTACTGTCATTACTGCACAAAAATTAAATTGACTTGTTAGTGATATCAGCAGAACACTTTCCATTTCTGTGATTGTGGGTGTTGTTAAGTTTAACATTTATGTTTTTTTGCACTAAGGGGGCACAGCAAATTTGCCAGTGTTAAATTAACATGTAAATCAAGTTATATTTAAAACTGACATTGCATCACTGTGATTACTTAGATCACAAGGTGCTGGTTTCTTAGTAGTCCCCGGAATTCAGAGCTCTGCAGGAGGAAGAGCTTTCTCTTATAAAACACCTCAACTCTGGAATAACCTTCCTAAGTGTGTTTGCGACTCGGACACTATCTCAATCTTTAAGTCTAGACTAAAATTTCCCTTTAGATGAGACTGCAGATCTAAGGGTTCATGCATGGGCGCAGATGGCACTATAGTGACCTCATCCGAAATCTAGCATCTACAAGCATAAACGTTGGGGTTTTAATTTAATTAACTGTACGTTTGTGGAGTTCTGTGTTCCACAATGCCCTCGTTTTTAAACTAGGAAGCGTTCAGTTCAGAGGTTACATTGTTCGGAGCTCCGTGTTCCAGTTCCAATGTAAATTTAATGCACCTTCTCAAGTCCGGGGTTCTAAGGAGCTGGTAACTGCCTGTAGACTACAGACACAGGCAGTTACCAGCTCCTTACGGTACGTGTCCACTGGCGCTTTTTTTCAACGCAATCCGCTGCGCTGGATCTCCTTGCTCGTTTTTGAATTAAAATGAAGCAAGAGAAGTAGACATAAGTCATAAGTTTAATATTTTTATTTTTTTTACCAACCTCACTGTAACCTATAGCTCTATAAATCCATATTCTGCCGCTTTCAGCTTCTCTTCTGTGGTTGAAAGGCGCCTGTTCTGTGTGTGTGTAAGAGGCTTGTGTGTGTGTGTGAAGACGCAGCCTGCTCTTCCCTCATTGGCTGGACGCAGCCTGCTTTTCCCTGATTGGCTGGACACAGTGCGGCGGCCGAATTTATTTGAATAAAGTTGAGCCGGAGGGCGGAGCTGCGTTAAACGCAACGCAACCCGGCATGCTCCGAGGCATGCAGCGGCTCTTCTCCATTGATTTTATGTATGATGTTATTATGATGTTATTTTAGTAAGCAGTCGCTGTTAACTGAAATTATAAGATGTAAAATGTTAACATTGTCTTCCTGGTCTTGCCTAGGCTGTAGCAATGAAGAAACAAAAAACAATAACACATAACAATATTCTAAAGTTTATTGCAGCATATATATATATATATATATATATATATATATATATATATATATATATATATATATATATATACATATATATATATATATATATATATATATATATATATATATGATTTTACAGCTTGGTCCGCCCCAGTTCAAAATTTCCATCTGCGCATCTGGGTTCATGGACATAGGGAATTGTGGTAAACTGAATGCTGGTGCTGATCTTTATCTTTAGTTTGTGGACAGTGGAGTTGGTGGATGCCAGTGTTTCAGGATGCCTCCATGTTTATGTTACTTTCTGGCTCTCTGCCTTTAGTTAGGCTGTTTTACTCAGATCTGTTGAAGTTAATAGCCACAGTCTGATAATGGTTTACATTCTCATAAATCCAGTCAAAACTAATTCCATCTCTCTGCCTTTTATTTTTTACTTCTGTTTATCCTATACTCAATGCAAAATATGAGTTTCTGTATACCTTTTTAATTTGGTGAGGTAGATTGCTCAGACTCTTGCAAAAGCAATTATGTTAGAACATACTTCATTACTACGTTTATTGTTACATTAAAATGTTTGTTGTTTTAAAGAGTCAAATAGATGCTGAAAGGGAAGAGAGCATTGGTCAGCCTCTGAAAAGAAATCTGTGCATATTGAGGACATAGTTTCAGCACTTAAGGGTATGTATCATACCGGAGTATGTATTATTTGTTTCTCAACAAAAAATAAGTTATGTGACTTCCCACAAATTATTTAATCATATTTTTCTTACATAGAGGTAACAGATGGTTTCTTACATAGAGGTATCAGATGGAAGGTGGTTGTGTCAGCGGTGAAGGTTCCTCATCTCTCACCGGCACCCGCATGCTCTACATCATCCAGTGATCTTCAGCCTGCTATATCAGTTAAATAGTAAGGGCAGAGGCAGTATGCATTGGAAATATGTTATACTTTGAGAAATCATGTTTGCCACCTGGTGTGTCAAAGTAACATTTATGTGAATGGCTGGACCCAAGTTTTACCAGCAGAGCACAGGCCAAAGCATCACACTGCAATTTATACGGCTCTATGTACCTTTGGGGAAAAAAGAAATACTGAACAATTTCAAATAAACAAACAGTTAAATATATTAAAGGCTAATTTATCCAAATAAAAATCACATCAACTTAATTTTAACAAAAAGTGCAGTGTGCAGCTATAGTGACTAAAAAACAGCATGCAGGCTGACTACATACATTGTGCTGTTAAAAAAAGATTATAAAGAAGAAGTAACCCTGCAGCCAGGGTCCATGCTAAAACTAGAGCATTTGACCATATTAGTCCAGTTCTATCAGAACTGCACTAGTTTGCAGTCAAAGTATATAAAATTGTCCTGTTAAAGTATACAGTCCTACGGGAGGGAGGGATTAAAAAAGGGTATGGGAATGTTTGTGTCCTGTATGTGCCAAAAATCTTTAATAAAACAGACTTTGATTTTAAAAAAAAGTATACAGCCCTACATTGGTTCTTGTGAGACCTTATCTCCTATTATAAAACACTGTGGTTATTTCGATCACAAGGTGCTTCTTTTTAATAGTTCCCAAAATTCAGAACTCTGCAGGAAAAAAAGCAAATTTGTTATGAACTTAAACACTGTCTCATTCGTTAAGTCTAGTTTTTTTACTTGCTTGTTTGGTCTAGCTTTTGGTAATAATTTTTCTTTTTTCCAATAGGCTGCAGATCCAGGGCTTTAAGCAGATGTCTCATTTTTTTTTGGTGCTGTTGGTGCTGTTGTTTATCCACTGCACTCAGTCACTCAGGTTTGTGGACGCTGGAGTTGGTGGATGCCGTTGTTTTAGGGTGCCTCCGTGTTTGTTACTTTCTGTCTCTCTTTAGCTTCAGCCTTTAGCTAGGCTGTTTTACTCAGATCTGCTGAAGTGTTTGGCCACAGTCTGATAATGATTGATATTCTCTGTTTTACATAAATCCAGTCAAATTCCATCTCTCTGCCTTACTCTGAGTTACTGACTGCCCACCTGTCTGACCAGATACCGATGTATGTTGGACCTTCAAGATCTCATGGCCCTCTTTGACCAGACTGATGGAAGTTTCTGGAAGTCAGCCTTCCCCATCACCCAACACAGTTTAGCTGCCCATCATCCAGTTTATTCACCTGCCTTGGACTAGATGGTCACTCTCCACTACTGATGGCATCGAAGTTTACATGAACTCTAAATGCATTCATTACTCCTTTTGCTATAGATATGGATATACTAGAAATACGAAATCTGCCCATATTTTACATCATGGTTTTATTTCTAAAGCTTAAACAAAATATTAAATCAACATGTAAATCAATTTACATTTAAAACTCACATTGCTAATTTAACACTGACAAATTTACTGTGTGTTTGCACTGTATATTTTTATTCTTTAATCCTGTTTATCCTACTCACAATGCAAAATATGAGTTCCTGTATATCTTTTTCATTTGGTGTGGAAGCTCTTGCAAATGCATTTATGGTAAAACAAAATTCATTACTACTTTTGTTGTAACTTATTGTAACTTGTAAATTAGAATTTTTGTTGTGTTAAACACTCTGATAGATGTTGAAAGTGAAGAGAGCTTTGTGCAGCTTCCGAAAATGAAACCTGTGCTCATTGAGGACATAGTGTTGTTTATAGCCTGTGCAAATAAATTTGATTTGGTTTGATTTGAAATGCCTTAAACATATTATGCCTGTGGAAAATGCAGTAACATATTGTTTTCAACATTTTTGGTTTGGGTTCCTTTCTGTGTTGAATGTAATAAACTGCATCAAGTGTTGTTTTGAACTGAAAACATAAATGATTTTTTAAGACCTTAAAATATATTATAACTGTGTAAAATTCACTAACATCTCGTTTTTATAATTTCTTAAGTTTTCATTTGTGTTTTGTAGTAAACTTTTTTCGCTGGTTTGGCTGGGAAAAGCGTTTTGCATCCAGATTTCAGATTCTCTCTCTCTCCTTATTTCTTACGTTGTTCTGTTACTTTGTGTGTTAAATTTAGTAAAGGCTGTTTTTGCTGAAAAAAAGCGTTTTCCACAAAGTTTTGAGCTTCTCTCTCACTCACTAGAGCGATGAACTGCTTTAAGTGTGGTTTCGAACTGAAAACTTCTCTTTCGATCAGTTTCTAAGATCTAAAAGATATTATTACTGGATAAAATGCACTAACATATCGTTTTCATCTTTTCTTACGTTTTGGGTTAAGTTGTGCTTTGAAATTTCGGCTGAGAAAAGTGTTTTGCACTCAGTTTTGTGCTCCTCTCTCACTCCTCAGAGCGATAAACTGCTTTAAGTGTTGTTTCGAACTGAAAACTTCTTTTGCGATCAGAAATGAGTTTCTAAGATCTAAAACGTATTGTAACTGTAAAGAATGCACTAACATCAGGTTTTCATCTTTTCTTACGTTTTTCTTTAATTTGTGCTTTGAACATAGTAAAAGCCGTTTTTCGCCGGTTTAGGCTGAGAAAATTCTCTCTCACTCCTCAGAGCGATAAACTGCTTTAAGTGTTGTTTCGAACTAAAAACTTCTCTTTCGATCAGAAATGAGTTTCTAAGATCTAAAACGTATTGTAACTGTAAAATATGCACTAACATCAGGTTTTCAACCTTTTCTTACGTTTTTGGTTAATTTGTGCTTTGAACGTAGTAAAAGCCGTTTTTCGCCGGTTTAGGCTGAGAAAATTCTTTTGCAGTGAGGTTTGAGCTTCCCTCTCACTCCTCAGAGCGATAAACTGCTTTAAGTGTTGTTTCGAACTAAAAACTTCTCTTTCGATCAGAAATGAGTTTTTCGCCGGTTTAGGCTGAGAAAATTCTTTTGCACACAGTTTTGAGGTTCTCTCTCACTCCTCAGAGCGATAAACTGCTTTAAGTGTTGTTTCGAACTAAAAACTTCTCTTTCGATCAGAAATGAGTTTCTAAGGTCTAAAACGTATTGTAACTGTAAAATATGCACTAACATCAGGTTTTCATCTTTTCTTACGTTTTTGGTTAATTTGTGCTTTGAACGTAGTAAAAGCCGTTTTTCGCCGGTTTAGGCTGAGAAAATTCTTTTGCAGTGAGGTTTGAGCTTCCCTCTCACTCCTCAGAGCGATAAACTTCTCTTTCGATCAGAAATGAGTTTTTCGCCGAATTAGGCTGAGAAATGTGTTTTGCACACAGTTTTGAGCTTCTCTCTCACTCCTAAGAGCGATAAACTGCTTTAAGTGTTGTTTCGAACTGAAAACTTCTCTTTCGATCAGAAATGAGTTTTTCGCCGAATTAGGCTGAGAAATGTGTTTTGCACACAGTTTTGAGCTTCTCTCTCACTCCTCAGAGCGATAAACTGCTTTAAGTGTTGTTTCGAACTAAAAACTTCTCTTTCGATCAGAAATGAGTTTCTAAGATCTAAAACGTATTGTAACTGCAAAATATGCACTAACATCAGGTTTTCAACCTTTTCTTACGTTTTTGGTTAATTTGTGCTTTGAACATAGTAAAAGCCGTTTTTCGCCGGTTTAGGCTGAGAAAATTCTCTCTCACTCCTCAGAGCGATAAACTGCTTTAAGTGTTGTTTCGAACTAAAAACTTCTCTTTCGATCAGAAATGAGTTTCTAAGATCTAAAACGTATTGTAACTGTAAAATATGCACTAACATCAGGTTTTCAACCTTTTCTTACGTTTTTGGTTAATTTGTGCTTTGAACGTAGTAAAAGCCGTTTTTCGCCGGTTTAGGCTGAGAAAATTCTTTTGCAGTGAGGTTTGAGCTTCCCTCTCACTCCTCAGAGCGATAAACTGCTTTAAGTGTTGTTTCGAACTAAAAACTTCTCTTTCGATCAGAAATGAGTTTTTCGCCGGTTTAGGCTGAGAAAATTCTTTTGCACACAGTTTTGAGGTTCTCTCTCACTCCTCAGAGCGATAAACTGCTTT